>NC_053459.1:18436590-18661590 GCF_015227805.2 Hirundo rustica
GGAGATTGCAGCTCCATTTTTTGTCCTTAGCTGCAAATAGAGGTTTAACTTGCAGTAATTAGGTGAGAACTAGCCAAGCATCTTACTATTATGATGCTTGTTAAAAACGCTTCTTTTCTGCATCTGCATTTGAGTGTGTTCCCCTCCACTCTTAATCTTCTTATGGAAATGAAGGCGAACGGCAGGGAACCTGCAGAGACTTAGAGAATGTCCTTGTTAACTGGAATTTCTCAGCATTGCTAATTAGCAGAGTTTGACGACCACCAGTATTGGGGAAAGCTCTGTTTAGCCACTCACAAACCCTTCCGAGGAAGAGCAGACTAATTTTATTTTGTAATTAAAATCTGAAAAGGCCCCTATTTGACAGTTAGGGCTATGAGAGTTTTATCTCCCCGTGAAATAATTACTGCCTTGATAACTCAATTTTCTGCAAAATGTCAACTGTGAGTTCCAAAAGTTTTAATTTCATTACGTTAAAAAAAAAAAAAAAAAAAAAAAAAAAAAAAAAAAAAAAAAGACGAAAATGTACAGATAAATTTCCTCTTGCCCCTCTTAGGCTGTAGCAGCCCAGTTCTCGGGAGCCGAAGTTAGGGAAGTTTTAGCGGACTAAGTATACCCCAATCTCCGGGGAATTTCAGTCACCGCATGGTGAGTTTGCAGTAGCATCCCGAGGAAATCTTGGGGAGATACAGTCCGAAATGCCCTGGAATAAAAACCACAATCGGAGTGGGTACGGGCCCAGGACAGGGGCAGTGCCCGGGTGAGCCCAGCTGCCCGACCTGCCTTCCCTAGCCCCTGCAGGGTCCCGAGCTGGTGCGGATGCAGGATGTCCTCAGCCAAAGAAGGATCTGCCACGGCTCCGGCCGGGGGTCCGGGGAGCCCCTCCGGGCCCTCAAAGGGCTCCGGGAAACTCGGCAAGTTTGGGGTGAGGCTGGGGCCGCTCTGCCTGCCAGGCCCGGAGGCGGCTGCTCGGGGAACCTGGGGGGAGCCGAGGCGCCGCGGCGAGTGTAATCCACTCTGCTTGCGTTTGGGATGTTTTTTATTATTATTTAAAACGGTTTAATCTCCTTTTTGTCCCTCCCTGTCCAGCAAGTAGCCCGATTGTCGCTCTCAGAAGTGGCATTACACGTACAAACCAAGGAGGGGGCGAGCCGCGGCCGGTCCCGCCAGACCCCATTTCGCCCAATAATTTCATTCAAGGGCTCTAAGGACCCTTGAAAGCCGGGGAATGCCGGGGGAGCCCCGCGCTGCTCCCGGCCTCTCCTTTCATCCCTGTTCTCCCGAATGGAAGCGCGGGGCGAGCACACGTGCGGCCGGGCGGGCAGCGCACGGCCCGGGCCCGGGGGCACCGGGGGTCCCGTGTGCCCCCCGAGCGGCCACGGCCACCGCCGCACCCCTGAGCCGGGGCTGCGGGGCTGGGGCGGCAAAAAAAAAACCCCAAAACCCCCCAACAAATAGGCGAGAGGTTAAGAAAAATATATAAGGGGGGGCGGGGGGAACAAAAATTAAAAAGAAACAGCTCCGCTTTTGTCCAGTGTTGCAAGAATGAAAATTTAAAGAAAATAAAAAAATAAAACTCGGATCCTGGAGGGAGTTTAGCGTACACAATAAGCAGCAGAAAAGCCGAATCGCGCACACCACCTCTCGAAGTCGCTTTGAAAAGGTTTCTCAATAAAAGGAGAAGCCGATTGTCCAAACAGGCTTCCATGACTCTTCATAAACAGCCAACAGCTTCCTCAAACTGTCCGCGATTTTGGCTCTGCATCTACAATCACGCTCGCGGGATTTCTTTCCCAAAGGGAAGTATAAGTGAAGCCCGTACTTTTCCTTATGCGATCTTTAAAATAAATCAGAAAATCGAGATCAGTGGCGAGGATAAACTTAGGAATTACTGTACAACGTAACGGGCTGAAATTACAGTTGAATGTTGGCTCTTTAGCAGGAAGGCAACCCCCTCGAACGGGATCCTTTTTGGCAGTCTATTTAAAGTTATCTTTCCTTCCTAGTTTTATAAGAACAAATGAGTTTTCTTTTCCCATTGTAGTTGAGTGAACTCATGTATATTAAACACAAAACCCCTCCTGAAGAACGCTAACTGCTTTGCTTAAACCCACAAAGGCACAAAAATCCAGAACTGAAGGTTTCCAATTCCTGAATAAGTCCCTTTAACTCTCTCAGGCTCGCAGGAGAGAGAGATTGGGGACATTCTCTGAAAGTCTTAATGCCTGGAAGGGGCTATCTCAAATGTATTGTCTTTTCCTAAAGTTGAGGCTTCTATTTTATTTCCCTCTTTCCCCTTCACCATCTTTGTGTTGACTTAAGAAAATAATGGTCTAAAAAAGTGTCTGTTCATGGGATCACACGTGTCGCCCAAATCAAATGAAGTCCTCTTTGGCCCCAGCACAGTTTTGATGGAATTATTCCGGCTCTTCCATTGAATTCACACCGTTTCCCAAAGAAGCTGTGGCAGTTTCAATGGGAACGCCTGAGGCACAGCCTGGGGTGCTTTAAGGTTGCTTCTCTCAGCGCACCTCAAACCCTGGCATCCCGAGGCATGGTTTGAAAAGTACATTGAAGGGGGGGAAAAAAAAAAAAAAAAAAAAAAAAGGCCCTTTCCAGTGATTCTCAGATCACTGACAAGATCGCCCATAATGGAGCCAAGGCGGTGACTTTTATCTCGCTGTTCCTCATAGTCCTTAATTTGGAGCTCATTGACAGGACAGACGGTAATGACACTTTCAGAACTGTTATGGTCTGGAGTGACAATCTCTCCATCTCGCCCATGGTTTATTGACACCATGGGCTCATTGTGTCAACTTAGGCTTGTGATTTCAGAATTCTCCAGCGACGGGCTCGTTGGGAGGATTTTAATTCAAATTATAGACTAGCTGTCTATACAGTGAATTCATATTTAGACGGCGCTTAATCGGAGCGGAGAGATGGTGCTATAAATAATAACAACAACACTTCCCATGTGTCTATCCGCCGTCCTCCACCCCAAGATCTGAGAGAGCCTTTGCCGGAGGAGGCCCGGGCGCAGCGGAGAGGGGCGAGGCAGCAGAAGGGAGCCCGTGGGACTCGCCTCCATCCCCGCTGGCCGCGGGTGTGTGCGGCAGGCGGGGCAGGAGCAGCGCTTTGGGCACGCAGCATCTGCAGCACTGCGTGCGGCTGGGGCTCGGGGTGCTGTCGGCGGGGTGTCACAGCCCTTTTCCCATGGAGATCACCGGGCAGCGGGGCTTCTCCAAACACCCCGCCTGTCCCCGTGGAAGCCTGCCCGGTGGGAGCGGATGAATGCGAGGAGAAAGGCCCAGGGGATGCCCACGGGCGATGCTGCGGGGTGCTCAGGGAAGCAGGTGCCAAGGACGGGCTGAGGGGGAAGCAAGGAAGGGTGAAGTGCGAAATTGGCCTTTGAGGCTGCTTTTCTGGGTTGTTTCTTCAAGTCTCCCCTTCCACCGCTCAACAGAGAGATGTAGGAAATGCTGGCATCCAGAAGCAGGTCCTTCCAAAAGACATAAATAAACTAAAAATGCACTTTTCTTCCAAGTGGAGATGAACGAGGCTGAACACAGAGCTAACCCCCCCCCACTCTTTGCTGCCAGCTGAGCACAGAGCTGACCCCCCCCCCCTTGCTGCCAGCTGTCTGCCAAGCCTGGGACCCGATCCCAGATTTACAGCATTTGCTTCCCTGAGTAACGTCCGCAGAATAAAACCCGGCAATGAGTTAAGAATCGAGCCCGGGGAAAACCGCATTTTGGTTAAACCGATCACTCGGGACCCTTGATTTTATGTGCCAACTTCTGCCCCAGGGAGGGGGGAATTTACGACCCCTTTACAGCCCCCTCACAACTGCTGTTTCTCAGAGGAGCACTAACAGCCCCTCTCCTGGAACCTGGTTAATCATTCACCTTTCGGCAGGAGTCACTAAATTTTTGTAAAGTGCCTCCTGACGTTAAACCATGTGTACAAGCGCTCTGTATTTTTTCCATTTCCTGTGGTAATTGGCATATAATACCCCTGTTTGTAACTGGCTTGACAGATCTATACAGATGTATATTTTTGCTTAATTTCAGAGTTATATATATACCGAACGCATGCTAACTAAAGAAAGAGTAAAGGAAATCTGGGAATTCCGTTGTGCAGGAAATCTGTGCAGGGCTCTTGCTATTATTTATAGAAAATGCCATGTCTTTATTTTGGGCGCTCTTACTACAGAATTGCCTTATTAGGGAGTCTCGAGAGGAGATCAAACTGAAAGAATGGAGAAAGTATGCTCAGCGCGACAAACAATAATATTTCATGAAAACCTATCCGAATATAATTTGTAAAGTGAAAAGTTTATTGTGAGACCAACAGCCATGGGGTTCATTTAATAGAAAAACTGCGGCGTTGTGATTTTCATCCAGGCTGTCAAAAGGAGATACAAAATAACCCCAATTTAACAGAAATAATTTGGTTTCCATTAGTCTTTCTGTTTGCACGCAGGACGCATAAACCGTGCTGGATATTACCGCAACCAGCAAATACCACCGTTAAATGCACTACACGGGGCTACGTGCATGCTATAAAATAAGTAGAGAATTCATCTAAAAAGTTGGTGGCAATGCAGCACGTCACATATTTTGGCTAACCTTTTAATATCATCAGCTTCTTTTAAGTCTGTCACGTCCACAGCGAGGAAATAAAATCGCACTCCAGGCGATTCACTTAAGATAACGCTTCTTCCTTTTTCCTTTTTCCAGGAGTCGGGGAGGGAGTGGGGATTTTTTTTTTTTTTTTTTTTTTTTTTTTTTTTTTTTTTTTTTGGCTAGGGGATTGAGGTGACTTTTTTTGCTTCGGGTTTAAACATATGCCATTTGAGAAAATGTTTCCTTAATGGAAAGGAACTGTTCAACGCTGCTTACAAGCAACACCTGTCAACACTGACTTATTTAAGACACGTTGGGAGGAAAACACAAGCACGAGCATCTGAAAGGCTGGTATTTGCTGACAGCACTGGAGCACCGAAGCTGGGAACGATGAAAAATTAATCCTGATTTTAATTTTTTTTTTTTTGTGCCTAAGGCTGCCAGTAAAGAAGTTGGACTGCCGGGGATGTCCCGCCGCCCGCCGGGACGGCGCGGTCCAGCAGCAGCTCCCCTGCTCTGCCTCGCTGTGGGAGAGCATCACATATTTCTGTTCCGCGTTTCTGTAAGACCCAGGCTTACGGAAAGCTCTGCTTAGGAAGAAGTCGGTGGCACTTCACTTATTTTTCGCCCACGTTCGCATCTCCGCAGAGCAAACGGCGCAAGCTGGAGGTGGCTTCCCGTAGCTCCGGCGCCGGGCACTCTGCTCACCCTGCCTGTCCTTCACGGCGCTCGCTTCAACCCCTGCGGCGACCCCGGGGCAGTTCCAGGTGCGGCCGCCGCTGCCCCGCCGCTCCCGCGGGCGCGCCCGTCCCGCGGGATCCCCACCGCGCCCCCGCCGCGGCCGACAGGGGGCGCCGCCCCCCGCGCGGAGCGGCCGCGGCAGCGGGGGGAGCCCGGGGGGAGCCCGGGGGGAGCCCGGGGGGAGCCCCGGCAGCCCGGAGCCGAGCAGGGTCGAGTACAGATCTTTAGTCGTCGTGGATAAAAAGAGATTAAAGGCTAAATTTTTTTTTTTTTTTTTTTTTTTGGTCGATTTTAACCAACTGCGGAAATGTAGGGCTTTTCATTCTTTGATGTTTCCCAGAAAGAAACTGTTACATCGGTTGTGAAATCACATCGTCTCAGAGCCAGCGAACCAGCCGTGGAGTGCTAAAATAATTTAATTTAAAATAATAATAATACGAGGACCCGAGCTTCCGAAGAGGCACTTAAAAGCTGACACGTGCCCTCCATCTCCCCTCTCCCTAGCGCTCCCGATGTTTCCTGACTGCCGTTTGATGGGAATAATTAAAAATAAGATAACCCCACGCTAGCTGGGGGCTCGCATCCATCACTTGCGGCGCTCTGTCCTCACCCTGCCCCTGCACGGCCGGCCCTGCCGTCCAGCCCCGCTCCGCAGGGGCAGAAGAGTGCAAAAAAGCAAATCGTTAAAATCATAAACCGAACGTTGGACTTTTACCATATTAACCATAAATAAAATTGTAACCGGCTACCCATTTTCCCCCTGCTACAAAACCCCTTCACCTGTATTTAAATAGCACGTCTTTAATTACAGCAGTTGGGGATGTATGAGGCTGAAATGAAATTAGCAGTCATTACCAGTCCTTTAACTCTGTGGTGCTTTTGATCAGCACTAAATTAGCTTTCCAGTCCTAACAAAGGCTCTATAGCAAGCAGTGGGCTGTAAATAAGACAGCTCGACCTGCCCTCAACACCTTTTCTCTTGTCAATCACAGCTCTATCATTCAGCCCAAGATTAACCTTTATCTACCAAATTCTTACCAAGAAAAAAAAAAAAAAAAGGGGGGGGGGGGTGGGTGTGAAGAGGGGGAAATCCAACCTCAACTTTGCTAACTGTAACTAAGAAGAGCTTCCCTTTAAATGGTATTACAATGAGCCAATGTGTCAAATTCGGGCCTTTCCCAGCCGCAAGCGCATCAGTTCGAGGTATTGATGATTTATTATCGACTTGCCCGGGTGCGGACCCCGCGCGGCCGGAGCCCGGCCCGGCCATCCGCCTCCTCTGCCGGCGGCGCAGCCCCGCTTGGGGCGCGCGGGGATCTCCGCGGGGCCGGCCCCCTTTCCCGGGATTGGGCCGGGAGCAGGCGCGCAGCGCCGCGGGAGGAGCGGCCGCGCAGCGCCCACAGGGGGCGGCAGAGAGCGGCGGCCCGGGGAGCCCCCGCCCGGCGCCCGCTCCGCGCCCCGCGGAGCGCCCGGAGCGGGAAAACCGCGGAGCGTCTCTGCAGCGGCGCGGTGGCTCCGCGTCTGCCGCCCGGTGCCATGCGCGGCCCGGGGCTGCGCGCCTCTCCGCGGGGCAACGCTGGAAGGGCGGCCCCCTCTGGAACGCCGCGGGCGGCAGCGGAGGGTCCCGGCTCTGCTGCGGCCCCAGCGCACCCCGCGGGCCCGGGACTCCGCGGGAGAGGAGCAGACAGGGCAGAGGCAGCCCGCGGACCGGGCGCGCTTCTGCCCGGCGCTTCGCTCGCCATGCGCGGCCGCGCAATTTCAGCCGAGCCCAAACCCGCCCGAGAGTCCCCCGAGCTTAAGGCGGTGGAGCTCAGAGCGGCGGGTCGTAGGTGGGAGCTACATTTCCAGATCGTTTTAAAGGTCACGGGGGAGGAGGGAAAAAAAAAAAAAAACAAAAAACAACTGTGAATGTCAAAGTTGTGCTGCAGCTACTTACGTGTCGGTGCCAGAGCAGGGTGGTGGCTGCGAGCGGTTTGATTGGCAGCTCGACGCGAAAGTCCGAGCGGACTCCGGAGCCCCGCGCAGCCCCGGGGGTCTGAGCACTTTTCACCGGACAGAGGCAGTTGAAGGAAGCTCGCACGTCCCCTTCTCTTCTCCTCTCCTCCTCCATCCAGGACAGAGAACGAATCCATTTCGGTTTTTCTTCCCCCGGCTCTCTTTCCGTTTGCCTACACATCCTCCAAGTCCTAGCCCTAGCTCTTAACTGCAGTCCCTGGAACAAGAGGGGAAAAAATCGTTTATGGCTTAAAAAAAAAAAAAAAAAAAAAAAAAAAAATCCCAATGGCTGATTTGGTGTGTGTTATAAGAATGCACCCACAACAACAAAAAAGTCACTTCTCTGTCCCCCACCGTACAGCAGAAGAATAATAAAAAAGCTTTATATTTTTGCAGTGGGTATTCAAAGATAATTTGATGCCATTGTTTCTGCTACAGATGGTTCTTTTTAATACAATAACACTGCTCTTTGTGCATACTACACACAATAAAAATCGAAAGCGTTCTCCTGAATAACCATTTTGTTCTCGCTTGTATACAGGCCAACAAAAGCTGCCGTGAGGTAATGGGTTCTGTTTATTGAAGCCATAGAATAGAGGTTTGATAAAGATTTTTGTATATGGGGGGGAAAAAAATTAAAATAAAGACCTCGCAAGGTCGAGCTGATCTCTACGTATTTATTACCACTGAAATATTTTATCAATATATTTCTTTGAGTTGCAGCTGCAGGGATCCCTCCCTCCCCTCCCCCCCTCCTCCATAATCAGTCCAAACATCTGTTTCTTTGAATTTGGGGAGATCTACAGCCGTGGCCAGACCTGAAAATCTAGACTTCGAGAGCGAGCGGGGCAAAGCGGCCGAGCGCGGAAGGCAGCGGGCGCTGGGGAGGCGAGGCTGAGCAGCCCCGGCTGTGCCTGCGCGCTCCAATCTTTGTGAGACCGGCTTTGCAATCTGCTGTCCACGCACACGCACACACAAAGGCGCGAAGTGCTGCTGACAGCCCCCGGGATTAGCCCACGGGATTTTCCCGGGCGCGGATTTTCCCTGCTCTCAAACAGCCTCCGCGGCGCGCAGCCCCCGCGCAGCGCGGTTCCTGCGCGGCTCTTGCGCGGCCGCCCGCAAAGTTCCGCAAGCGGGGCCGCGGAGAGCAGAGGGCGGCTGCGGGTGCCGAGGATGCTGCGGGCTCCGGCAGAGTTCCGCCGCGCTGCTAACTTTCTGCCAAGTAATGAATAAATTAGCGCCGCCGAAGGGGGAAATAAATGTGAGAGGGAGCCGCCGAGACCCACGGCGAATTTTGTCGCGAAAGTTGCTTCACGGGTCAGGAATTGTGAGCCCGAAAGTCGCCCCGTTACCTAGTTTGGGATCTGGTTACGACTGTAACAACTTGAAGAGAACCCCAAAGCAGTAGAAAGTGCTTAGACAATGGGGCTCTGCGGGAAAGTTGTTAGTCAGTGACTGTGTTTGTCTACCTTTCTATAGGAATTAATGCCACAGTTCTCTGTGCCTCTGTAGCCTGGACTGACAGTAATCCACCTCTGTGACTTCTGCCCTTTGTGTTTTCACAAAACTCGGCTCACTTGTAGCGCGACAACAGCACGGAATAATGACTTTAACCTTCAAACGTTCTTTAATTAGCTTTTTCAGCAAACTAAAAGATGTTCCAATGAGCCCTCTGACAAAAAGTGACCTGAGCCTTCAAATTCTACTTTCACTTTTGGGACTAAGACGTTATTGGTTCGCAACTCGTCTGAAGTCATCTAATAAGGGATTATTTAGGAACTATTACCCACACGCCAATTAAAGCCTCTCCGATGAAATTCGGGAGACAAAGATAAGCATCAAAACGGAAAATTAAACTATTTGCACATGGCTTATTTTTCAACAACCCATTTTGCATCTCAGGATAAACATCTTCTCCCCAGCTCGCTCCTCCGGAGCGGGGAGGGTGCGGGGAGCCTCTGCGGGGCGGCCGCGGAGCCGCGGCTGCGGCCCCGCCGGAGCGGCCGCGCCAGCTCCGCACGCCTCCGCGCAGGGGAGCTCTGCTCGCCAGGCTTAACGCCAGGAGGGGACTCGCAGGGAGGGTGGCAGAGTTCATCTCCAGCCGTTTTGCAATGGCCTTTACACGTTCAGGAGTAGGGGGAGCGGTGGTGGGGCGGAAAGTGGCATAAAGGAGCCAAGCGTGTCAAAGTTCAGGAAACGGTGCGAGAACTTTTCTAGGATTCTCGAAGAAAAGTACCGCTTCTCCCGAAGAGCTGTTTTATTTCTTAGAGCAAGGAAGGAGAGAGATTAGAGGGAAATGCATGTTTTGAACCTCCGGTGGTTCTTTGAGATAAATGGGAACCGGGCTCTGAATAGTTTAAAACTGGCTTATCAGTGAAAGATGATTTTCTCCCCCCCACCTTCTTTCCAGAGAGAGCAACCCGATGGCTCAGAAATCTTAGGTTGCTCTTTACCGCTGTATACAACAAATTTTGGAGAGGGTTTCCAGGCAAATTACAGCAGCATCCTACGGCAAGCTGACAAAGAGATTCCAGGAATGCCACGCATCTAGGAGGGAAATATGAATCCCTCTCTTTAGCCTGAAGCACGAAATTGGCTTAAAGCTCATTTTGTAGATAACCAGAAACGAAATCACCAGTGTGTGGACCGGGTAGCTACAACTTCATAACGCTTTCCAGCAATTTCTAAGACTTTCTGGAGGGAAAGAAAAACAAACAAACAAAAGTAAAAAAGTGAACCGCATATTGGAGGGGCGCTGAGAGAAATTCGCTTATCAACATGCATTTTTCGCCCCGGTCTGAGGAGGGCTGGGCTCCCACACGCCCATTAGTACCCTTAAATCTCTATGCCGAGACCGATCCCACGGGGTGGGAAAATGAACGTCCTAGATTTTGACTTTTTCGGCTTGGAGAAATAACCCCCAACAAAAGAAAACATCCAAACCCAGATCCCCTTCATCCAGGTGCATAGATAAAATAACGGATTACTCCAAACCGGCTATATATAGATATATCTCTAGGTTGCATATTCCAAGCGACCAGTGAGGTGCTCACCAGGCACAGTCTTCCGTAGAGGGGCTGAGTGCCCGCGTCTGACCCAACACTGTGTCCAGAAAAAAACAAGAAAAAAAAAAAAAATCAGAATTTTGCAGTTCCTACCCAGGACAAAACACTGCTGTTTCAAAGCAGATGGGGAAGACAGGTTGCTGCTGGCATTTCTCGCCCCAGCCAATATTTCTGTGAGCGCAGCGGCTCCGCCACTTCTCAGCCCCAGCCCGCGCCTGGCTCCGCCGCGCACGGCCCGTGCTCCCCGCGCCGGGGCTCCCAGCTTCATCCTTCCCGGAGGAGCTGAGGTTCACATCACACGGGACAAGCCCTCCTTTCGCATCCTGGCTGGCTGACAAGAGGGTTATGGTTTAATCCCGGCGGGCTGCCCCGGGAGCACGGCAGAGCCCACGCGGGGCGCGGAGCGCGGATCCCCCGCGCCCCCCGAGCAGCGCTGGCTCGGCCGCCGCTGCCCCGCTTGTCCTCCGGGACCCCTTTCCCGGGAGAAGAGGCTTCTCAATCTACTTCCAGAAGTTCTCAGCCTCTCGTTTCACTTTGGCATCGCTCATGCTGTTTTTTGAAACCAAAATTCTGCGGGTGGGAGCTGTGGTGCGGTGGTGCCCGTGCGTGCTCCAGACACACCCCGGGAAGCCCGGACTCTTTCCAGCACGCTGCAGCCCCAGAACACTCGGGACGCTCCGATTGCAGGGGTTGTTTGGCTGCTGCCCCCAGCCCTCAGGGTAGAAGGTAGAAAATCCATTTGCCCAAAAGCAAAGAAGCTGTAGCACACAAGAGCGGCTCTCGAGGAGCGGCAGGTTTGCAGGGCAGGAGGCCTTTTGCTGCAGGGGAATCTACGGAAGAACTTTAGATGCGCTTCCTAAAATTGCAGAGTTTTCTTCTGTTTAGTTTAATTCGGTTTTCGGTCCCACCCCCCCCTCCCCCCTTTTTTTTTTTTTTTTCTTTTTCATGGTTACCGTGAGAGAGCCTGCTGATTTATTGCCTCAACACTTATTGCAATAATTTTGCTATGGGTAGCTGTGGTGCTAAATATGCCTTTAGTGAAAGATAACCACTTGGTATAAGATAAATTTCTCCCGGGAAGAAGAGTGGAAAGTATAGCACCAGTAATATTCAGTATTTTGTCCAAATATCTCTTGCACTTGATATTTTTATACATTCCTTAGGTGCCAATCTTCTTTGGGAACAGACTTTTTTTTTTTTTTTTTTTTAACATACTAAAGATGAATTTATCAAATAAGTAATGCTTGCATAACTCTTAAATTCCAGTGTATATTAGGTCTATATTACAAATATATATTGATTCTGAAAGGGTTTTGGTAATTGAAATTAAAATAAACGTGCATTGAGCACACACGTTCACACAGTACATACACACTTTGCACATCTCAGGCCCGCGCACATGCTATACATTGTACGTATGATAATATATTTTGTGGGCCCTGGTATATAACACTGCATATTTACAGGAGTCAGGAACTCCCCTCACACATAGTTCCACATGTTCACGTGACACTTGCATGTGCTCTTACAGCTTAAATATTGTGGGAAACATAATTTTGAATGCCAAATTTTGACTATATTACCCTGGAGCAAAGTGACAATTCATAACCTGCAAGCAAGTAATTTCACAAAACTTACATTTTCATTGCATGCCTATTACTGCTGTGAGCAGACTGGAGCTGAAAAGGAGAGCTCCAGTCTTGGCAGGAGGATCCCAGGGAAGTCCAGAGAACTCTTCACTTGCAATATTTTGACTGGCACATTTTGTCATCGTCACTCATATAAGGTATAAGGATTTCTTTCTCTGTGGTTTCAATAAAGTTTCAAGTTGCCCCTCACTACCTCATGACAGCAACATCTGCAGATCCCTATAACTTGCTGCCTTTGAGATAAATTCAGTTTATTTACAAACACCCCCACTTAGACTCTCAAAATATTTACCTCCTTATTCTGATTTTTCTCCAATACCTGCTTTCACTCTAAGCACCACAGAACTCAAGCCAATCTGGGTCCGTAATGGGCCATAACACAAGGTTCTCAACACCTCCTCCTCTGAACAACACGGGCCATAAGCAGGAATCCCTCTGCATAACTTGAAACCCTCCACAGTACTACACAGTAGCAATTCCAAGGTTCCTGACAGGTCAAGAAATCCAGGTTATTTGAAAGAACATTGATAAGTGAGAATATGCAGAAATGAGGAATGGCTATTTGCAGCAGGAAAAGGGCAAAACCCTCGTACTGTAGCTGGCACTGAATTAAAAAGTATACAGAGGATTAGATATCAACCACTTCTATCAAATGCAAGGCCCAGGAACCCAGGGGGAGTGAAGTGTGTAAGAACAGATGCTTAGAAGGTAAAACACCCCAATTAACCTCATTATCTGTTACAAAACTCTACTACTAATATTCTATGTTTTTTCAAATCACTGTTGTTGTTGTTGAAGAGAATCTGTTGACTAGCATGTGTTTTGCTGTAGTCTCCCAAAACAGCACTGCCCTTCTTAAGGTCAGGGGAATGTATCTTAAAAGATTCATATATTTAAAAAATATGTATTGTCATTTTAATAGGCACTGTGGATCGTTTAATTTGTATCTGTATTAAATTAAACATATGGTGAACAGGGTATAATAGATTTTCTATAATTTAGCTGCCAATGTGGCAACAGAAGCCAGTTACTCTCACCAGCAGACTTGTCAGTGGTTTGTTTACTAGCTTATTTGAATTAAAATAAAGCTTCGCTTCTGCTGACTGCACATCATTATCTATGAGACCATAATCCTGCTAGCAAATCCTATATCTTCCAGAACTGGCTCTTTTGTTTGGGATTACTGAGAGCTTAGCCTATAACAAAGAGGAATAAGGCATCCCTCTCATCCTCGTAATTAAGTGTGGGGAGTAATTTAGAAACAAACCCAGAAAGATGTACAATTTGGAGTTTTGCTTCTGTACAGAATTGGGGAACAGAAGACAAACACTGATTATGTTAGCACAATATTTAAACTATTAAAATACTGCACAACAGGAATTCAGCTTTTAAAAAGAAATGGCAACTATCAATAAAGTATTGAGTTGTTTTACTCTAGAGACATTTTTAATGCATCTGAAGGTATGCTGGCAAATTTGGGCGGAGCTTGAAGACAACGATTTTAAATGTTTTTCTACATGCATACATTACCTATATATTACCTTTATAAGATCTTAATTTTTGATTTAAGGAGCATAATTTAATATATTAACCTTTATTTTTTTAAGTACCCTTTAAATGTTTTAAGTATTTCTGAGTAAAAATATTCTCTAGGAATAGGAATATCTCTGGCAGCTGAATCTACTTGTTTAAGTGCTCTATTTTGATACCACCAAGATTTCTATTCTCCCTTGGGAAAACAAGTAGCTTGAAGTTGTTAGCATTTTACAGCCACCTTAGAAATGACCACAGCATTCATCAAGAAAATAAAGAATATTTAAACATAGGAATTCTGAGGTCATTATAAATTGTATCAACAATCTTTTGACTCTGCTGCTCAAGCTGTATTCATGTCACCCAGATCTGTTTCTTCTCAAAACAAGAGTTGTGCTATATACAAGTAATAGAAATTAATATCTAGGTCACAAAAAATGGAAGCCTCGGGAGTACACAGATACACAATATCTGTTTGCAGAGGGCTAATAAGGACAGGGGTTGATTTATAAAAGTCTTCGACATTAATTGTCACAGATGGGAATTCTGAGGACCTCTGTGAAACCAAATGAGGCCCTAGTGAATTATAAAGCAGGTCCTTAGACTTTAAAAACATTTAGGCAAAGTGACAGTTCAGAACATCTGTTAGCCTTCTGTCTGAGTATAAACTGGATGTCATGGAGTGCACAGCTGTAGGCATTTTCTGCTTCTTTTTGCCAACATCTGTCACAGCATTACAGTAATATAGGTAATTATCAACACCTCATATAAACTGTTTGCTATTTTAATTTCTGAATAAGTAAAATTAGCATTATACCCTTCTGAAAAAAAAAAAAAAAAAAAAAAAATCCAGCCAGGGAAAAATACTCATTCCTTTTTAAAGCTGAATGACAGATCTCCTCATTTTAGGAGAGCTGAAATTCAGACAAAAATCTCCACTGCAAATAAGGTCCTTAGGATAACATTAAAGACTTAGGTGAGAACAAGTTTAAATATTCTCCTTTCCTCTCTCTGTCTCTTAAAAAACGACATCTAAGTCTCATCTGTCATAAGCAAAGAAGATCAGTAGCAAGCAAAGATAGGAAACCGTTAATCATCGATGTTTTTTTCCATGCACAAGCAGCTGTCAAACGATGTATGTTTTACCACAGTAACAAAGCCAAGGGCTCATCAGCACCAAGCAATTTTACTGTCAGCTGGTCATCCTTCTTCTCAACAGTGAGAGAGTAAGAGAGCACCTTGCAGCAGCGCACAGAGGCTCAACATCAGCGCCTGAGGCTGGAGCGAGCAGGGAAATAACCCACAGGACTCCCAGAAACAGAGGCCACTACCAGGGGTGCCCTGATGACTGGGCAAGAGGGGGTACACAGGAAGAGATGCTCCACACTGACAGCCCTTCAAGCCAGCTTTTCCAGACCACATTCAGGTATCCCATCAAGAGATGGAAACACTGCCCACTCCTGAGGATCATCTGCGGGAGGGCGTCAGCACAGGGAAGGCGGCAAAAAGTGACCACGTGCTTTGGGTTCCTCAGTTTTGGAGGTCCAGGTGATACACTTTGTACGAGCACGACTGGCAGAAGGCAGTTTCTTATCATTTGTGGTAATCAGGCTCCTGTGAGATGCTTCTAGCTGAACACCAGGACCATCAGCCTTTGATAACGGTGTCTGACTTGGTGGCTGTCTTAATGAAAGTGATTTTGCGAGCGCCTTTCGCTGTCTCTTAGAGCACAGGGTAAGAAATGGTAGAACAACAAAGCAACTGTCGAACAACAGCAGTGGCAACACGTCAGCCTGCACCTGCAAGTATGAACCCGGTGACAGAAAATAATCACGTGGCAATGAGTTTTACAAAATTTCATGGGAGCGATGATCATCCCCGGCTCACACTCATTTTGCTTTCGCCACAAAAAAGATAGCACCTGTGCTAGAAGTTAATGTTCCAACGTGGAAAACCTGAAAAAGTGCTGTTAGTTCCTTTTATAAAGGAGGCATATGGAACAAAGTGGTCACCAATATGCTATTTTTAGTGCCTGAAATACAGTCCAAAATATAATACCCAATTACTTGATATAGTGCTCTATACACTGTCTGAACAACAATAGTGGACTCAGAAGCAAGAGAAAGCACCAGAATATGGTTTTGAAGTAATTCAGATTTCATGTATTTTATTTTCTTCTAAAAATACAGAGGTTTGAAAAGAGGTGCAGTGTTGTCCAGGCTGAAGGAGGGAGGGGAAGAGAAGACCTGAAAGGGAGATGAGAGCATGTGGAGGTTGAGAAAGAAGAGAGAGACTTTGACTAGAGGAAAAGACAGCTAGGGCACAGATAGACAGAAGTCTAGAGAAAAGAAAGACAAAATGCATCTGGGGTGCACAGTCAGAGGAGGCCACGCACACAGCTGAACCCATAGGAAAGACCAGAGTCATGACAAGTTATCCAGCTGGAGACAATGCAGGATTTTACTAATTCTACCATTTCCCCTAATTTCCACTCTGATGGACTGTGGACTGTGGTAGCTGAGCTGCAGATGCAGGCATTTTTTTACCACCTCTGCTAGCAGTGCAGTAATTTTACTGAGGACACAGAGGACAACTCTGCCAGTATGGTTTGTGTCTTCCTTTGGAAGGAGATGGACACATCCCTTACTTACATTCTTATTTTCCCCTTCTTTGTCTCTTACTGCCTCCTCAGCATTTATTACATGCCTCCTCCTATTTTCTCCTTGTGCACAGTCAAAATTAGCTGAAATTGTGGATCTGTTCCATGCAGCCTGTGGTCCACCACTCTAACAAAGACAATTCAGCGGTGAGGATTGTTTTCACTGTGGTCCTAAACCACTTGTGAGATGTTTGTAGGCTGAGACTATTTCTTTCAGGAGCTCCAACCCTCCACTGAACAATTATTGCTCTTGCCATCTGTAACATTGCATCCAGCTGGATGCCACGCAGGTTTTACCAAATTATAAGGTGCAGGATAAACATTTTCCTCCTACTTTTGGTTTCAGTGTTAAGATTCTCAAACACTTACTTTAACACTTGCAAATAAAACTATCTCACATATTCCCATCACCCTACTCCCTAAATGCATTGTTCAAATGCCAAAGACTATGTGAGCTATTGCAGATCACATAATAGATGCCTACACATTCACTATTCTAGTAATATTTATTATTGAAACAGACTGTTTTGTAAAGAGCTTTGAGATACCTAGGCCATGAAAAGTGTGATGTAAAACAAAATGCTATTCAGTTCAATAGATGTCTGATAAGAAAAGAACCCTAAAATTTGAACAGTTCCTCCTCCCCTTAATCAGCCCTAACAATGGTACCCCAGTCTTGGTGCTCCTGCACACAGCAATATCTGTCTTTTAAAGAGAGGAATAAGAACGTGCCACTAAAAGAGAGTGCTCATTGGTAGAACATTGTTAGGTGCTTTATAATTGATAGTTTTCAACATCGGCACAAAGGTAAGGGCTTTAGCCTTGAATACTACTCACTAACAATATACCCACATACAGAAAACTAGTGCTAAATGTATTTATTAAAATAAATGCTTTAAAATAGTCTGCTTTTCATACAAAGTAATTATCTTACACTATGTGTAAAAGGTACTTTTGTAATCAATGGTATACAACCAGCTTCAGATACAACCACACACACACACATATCCCATTACACACAGTGATGCTCATCAGATTGCATGGGACTGAATCATTTCATTATGTTCTGTAGCTTAATTCTTCAATTCCCGTAGCTTCAGCTGGAATTCATCCAGATCAGCCCTGTTTTCTAAGATTAAATCAAAATACTTCAAGGCCACAACTAACAAATAGCACAATCAGCTCTAAACATAGAATAAGGTATTTCATACTTTTTAGAGGTTCATAGTTCCTGTTATAATAGTGCCAAAGCAACAGGATTTTTTTTCTTTTCTTTTTTTTTTCTTTTATTTACTTTTTTTCTTTTATTTTTTTTCTTTTTGGCACTTCTAGCCTATTAATTGCCAAAGGACAAGAGAAATATTTTGTGGGTATGAGTGAGTTTTGTAGCAGTCAAAATAGACAGTAGCAGCCAGCTGGAGCACTTTAAATGCTCTAAATTTTCACAAGTCCTGCCTAAGAAGATAACCACTAACAAGCTAATGTATTAATTTGCCTTTTTTTTTTTTTTTTTTTAATCCATTGAATGTTCCAGCACAGTCAAGAAATTAAAAAAAAAAAAAAAGTAAAAAAGTAAAAAACAGAATAAAATATAATACAAAAACAAGTAATGTTTTTTTTTTACCAAACTGGGCAAAAATAATCTCACTAGAAGAATTAGAAGGGTAGTCATAAGGGTAAAATATTTTAATTACTAAAAATGCTTCGTTTCATTTGGTTATCTGTAGAATCCTATCATCTCTTTTAATTAATTCATTTGCAACTATTTGGATGACCATCAATTTATTCATAAAAATATTTGAGGGTTGCAGGTTATGCAAATTCCATTGCTAATTAGTTAATGGCTACATTCACCCGGCCAGTGTCTGATGATCAGATACTTGTGCTTATGATTCTTACGCCTACAAACATTTTTTTCATACAATGCCCCAGAATATTTCTGTACTTGCGTAGAGTGGACAGCAGTGATCTTGAGTGGCTTTTTCCCCCCAGGATCAGTGTTTCCATGGCGAGTCCTGTGGGGATCTATCTTGTCTTTTCTTCTCCGCAGTAGGCATTTGGGGATAATAAAATAGTTAGTGAAGAGGTATGTTCTCTGCTATTTTCAATAAGCTGATGACAGTCAACATTACAATCCAGACCCTCAAAGGCGCTGGGAAATCAAAGAGCCTTAGGCTCCTCAGTACATTCATCCACACGAGCCTACATCTCTCAAGTATCTGATTTATCCTTTTAAATGTTCCACCTTGTGGGGACAGGGACACAGAACAGACTTAAATGACCAAAGATCTCTGGATAAGATTGAAATGATGCTGGCTGATCATCAAATGGCAGTGACACGACTTCTCTACCTTTGATTTCATCCTTCCTTTGTATGCCCACGGACAATGTGGAGCTGTTGTTGGCCCTCACTGCTGCTGGGTGCACAGTGACAATGTCCAGGGCACTGCTTGGCATCCACAGAAGCAAAAAGGAACTGTGCTGCTAATTCTAATTTTTAATTGGGATTCCCTTGAATACCTGTGGTAGCACTACTCAGGAAGTGATAAAAGCTAAATTAGAAATCTATAATCCTGTAGACTAATTCAGTCCTGTTATTATAAGATCCCAGGATCCCATCCAGTCTACTATTTATAAATAGTTCCAGCAGAAAAAAATCACTTATGAGCTTCAGCACATTGATAACTGCTGGACTGCAGCATTGGTGAGCCAATTCATTCTGTTAGTACTGCTCCTCCAGTGCCAAATGCTTGAAATTTGTCTTTTTGTGTCCTTTTTCTACATTTACTCATGCTTTACTCATACTAAATATCATGATATAATTTAAGATGCTCCAATTATTGAAAAAAAAATCCAAGTGAAAAGTCCTTTGCAACATGCATCATCTTCTCATCCTACTGCCATTCAATTTTCAGAGTACCAAGCATAATTTTCTTTTTCTTACACTCTTTTTTGGCATCTTGTTATACTTCCATTAGAACTCTGGAAAAGGATGCATTTCAGATGATGATAACCAAGATTATAATATTTAATAGATACAGCAGCTATTCCACATTTCAGAATGACTAAATTCAGTCCTACTAAGAAAGCAGAAGTTTCACATTTCTTTTAATCAGGGCACTTTTTGCAGATTAACTAACACATTACTTTTCTGTAAGGAAAGTAAGAAAGAGCTTTTTTTTTTTTTTTTTTTTTTTTTTTTAAACATTCCATGTAATTAAGGATGCAAATTATAAACAAAATGATACATGCACACACATAGATTGGAAAAAGCTACTTAAATGGCCAAATCACAGGAACCCTCATATGAGCTAATTTACTTTCACTTCCTGCTTTAAAATAGCACAGAAAATAGAGGTGGCCTGTTGGGGAGAGTGAATAACAATTTATTTCCAATGTGTATAAGCCAGCTTAACAGCTTCAGGATGGTAACCAGGCTTTTCCAGTGCCTTCCATGGACTTTCATAGCTTTATTTTGTGTGATTGCACATTAAAACAGCACAAGACCTGACTGCATGAAAACTGGCACAAGAAGAATGGCGACACCATGGCTGCATTCAGTCCTGCATCCTCCTTCAACAGGAAAGGTCAATGCACGCGTACGGTACAGCTGCAGGACAGAGTGAGCAGAAAGAGGCAATTCCCTGCCATGTTCACCCCATGTCCAGCCACCTGATGATCAGGAACTTTCTATGATATTTTAATAGGATTTTGAATTTTTTTCATTCCTTTATTTGCACACCCCCCTGCCCCCCGCCTTTTCTTTTTTTTTTTAAACATTTCAAAATTCCATGGCAATGAGTTTCACAGATGAATTGTGGGCAATGTGGAAATACCACTTCCCAGTTTGTTTTTAATCCTCTGCAGAACAATTTCCTTTGCTGCCCTCATTCCTTGCTCTGTTTTTTGCTGATTCAGTTTAGGAGATTACTGCCTTACTATCTTCTCTCAGCTACTTCCCACTGGAAGTTCCCATTCCAGCAAACCTGCACATATACTCAGTCTGTGAACAGGTTCCATTAAAAAAAATTAAAAATTATCTAGTTTATCTTGGAAATGTTCATAAGCAGTTTTTATTGCTTGTTTAGTTTTTGATTCGTTTTCCCTTTGATTGTTTGCTTTAATCACATTTTTGTTTCACCACATTCATTGTTTGCTGACTGAACGCATGCAGTTCTGCTAGCAAGGCTCCAGCTGCCATAAATGATTATAGGGCAGGAAAAGAAAGGACAAGTAACAGGGATATGGCGTGGTTGGTAACTTTTCATCCAGATCAGCAACATATTCTTAACATGAACTCACAGGACTGCTCTCCAGGCTTCAGGAGTCACAATGTCACTGTGGTGTCGTGGCGTTATGTCTGCCATGCCGACAGGTGGAAATTTGCATGGAAACCCACACTGGGAAAAGAAATCTGTGAGTGGTTCTCTGCAGTTTGCTGGATGGAAAGAGCATGACAAACCTGGTCCCAGCCTGGCAGGTGGGTTATGATGTGACTCTTTCATCACAGATGGTCTTCAGCCCTTCCTTACAGGTACATGGAAACAGCTCACCTATCCTGGCCTCTGCTTTTGCTATTTTTAAAAGATTTTGAGCTACCCATCTCTTTTTTAGTCTTTTTTTTTTACTCTTTTTATATAAGAGGATTTTACTTCAGAATTATCTCCACAGGCTGCAGTTACTTCCTAGCCAAAAAGGATAATAAATAATAGTTTACTTGCCATTGGAAAGGAAGGCTTTGTCTGCCTGCAATAAACAAGGCAACAGAAATACCCTATGGAATCCTAACTGCCTGTCTACAATTATGCTTCAGGTAATAGCATCATCCAGATATCTTCTTCTTTTTTTTTTTTTTTTTTTTTTTTAATATCAAAAATTGAAACAGAAGAACTGCAAAATTTATTTCAGCTGTTAGACAGAATAGTTTCCATTGGACTTAGCTGAGAACTCAATGTTCCCATCAGCAGACTTGCTGTTCCTAACTCTGAGGATGTCACAGAAAGTTCTTTGCCCAGGGCACAGGGTATTGCAGGAGCTGCTCTGTAAATTGTCAGGTCCTTGTTCCAAATTATCCAAAGCTTTCCAAGCCTCTGGGTATATCGTATTATCCATCTTTGCTTCATCATCTATTCAAACTTTTGGGAACAGTGCAGGAGAATTACTTTCATTTCTGGGTAACAGAGTGTCTGGCTTGGATTTCACTTCTATTTGTGGCTGGTATTCATTTAATCATTTGAGTTTTTAGATGAGAAGATGTTGCAGGATTTATAATTTCTCAGTGAATGAGTATTTTATAAAGATTGGGACAGACATCTGATATTCAAAAACACCAAAACCACTTTTAACTGTTGGAATTACAAAGACACTGACTGATTTAGCAACATTTTCTCAAGTCTTTCCTCAGAAAGTACTTTGTCTTTTTCTTCTTACTCTCACGTTTCATCTCGTGCGCTGGTGTTCCTCCTGCCAGCATGTCCCAGAACATAAATGATTCTAAACCAAGATGATCTGTCAGCTGGAAATGATATTAGGACATTTATTTTTACATATTTTGAGTAAAAAGATAGCCACCCTGAGGCATTTGGACAATATGAGTCAAATTAGGGAAAAAGGTGAACTAAAATTTAGAGAATTAGTTAAAGTAAATAAAATCCCGCAAAACAACTTTTACTCAGAATAAACAGTATTTTTTCTGTCTACATCCCTGTCCCATTGAGTCATTTCTAATAGATCTTTTTTTTGTTCAGGTACTAAGTCCACAGAGCAGCAGGGTGTGTCGTTTGCCCCCAGCACTGCAGCGACACCTCCTCTGCATCAGGGCTTCCCTGAGTACCTGACTAAATGACCTGGTTTTTTTATTCACTGGTGAAATATAAGGAGCCTGCAAGGGAAAGGAAGTATAAAGGTGATTTCTTGCTATGTTTAACAATTAATTAGATTGCTTTCATTAGCTACCGTTGTTCACTTAATGGAAGTTGTGCATATCCAGTGGTGATTCAGTAGATACTGTAGTGGTATAAAGTACAGCAAGCTGGAGGAGTTGGCCTGTGAAGATTCCTTTTCTGCACAAGGACAGCAGGGCTGTGCAGGCAGCAAATTGAAAGTTCATTTGTCCCTTTCCCAGCACCAGCCAGCAGAAATTAAAAGAAATGAGAAGAGCTGACAAAGACACTGTCCTCCAGTGGCAGCTGATTGCCAGGGAAGTTTGGAGTCTTGCAGCCTGACAGAACTGAAGGGCAGCTTTATAAACCCTGCCCTCTTTTCTCAACCCCACGTCAAGGCAGAAGCCAACCAAAGCTCCATCCAGCCAAGGGATCAGGTTTGGTGCTGCATTACTTTTTCTAGACTCCCTTTTCCCAGAGCTCTGTATTCAAATCCGTAAAAACAAAACTCAATGCCACAGTTTTGGGTTTTTTAAAGAGATTTTATTGTTGCCAACATCTCATTTTTATGACCAACACTGTTGTTTGAAAGTGTATCAAAACTGAAATGAAAAATTATTCCTACTTAATATGTGAAATTTGAAAAAAAGATTTCTATTTTTGTCATAAATCTCCCAAATTAAAACAGTGTTTCATTAAAAAGGTTTGTTTTCCTTAGTTTGGAGACACAAGTAGGGATTTAATGATAATGGAATACAGCTGTACTGTTAAGTCCCATATTTAATTTTGATCTTTGGTCCAAGCACAATGTATGTTTTGAACATAACTACATATTATTATAATATTTCTTGTTATTTGTGTTTTTGATTTCTTGTGAAATGTGATTTTCCAATAATTTTGAAGAAACTTTTTTATATACAACATAATCCAAACTTCTGCCACTTTTACTTACTTATATCCTTACTGTTAAAAAAATTATCCTTTAAATTGAAAAGGTGGGTACTATTAAGTGAAATCCTTGGAAATTCTCACACAAAATCCTTGGGAAGAATCCCTTCTGTATTGCCTGGCTTTTCTCTTCTCATGGCAGTTCCTATGAGTTGTGAGATTATTAATGCTCGACATTTTCCTAGATTTTCAAGAGATTTTCTTCTCGGTTATTCTGGTCTCAGATAACTGAGAAACACGGACATGAGGACTAAGAATTTTCACCCTATTTTCTGGGATAGCCTGCATTTGGTGAACAGATCTAAGGTTGTCAGTAATCAATACCACTGAGGGAACACTTAAAGCCGTTTTCTCCCCACCTGTGCTGCACATGCATTGCAATACAGCTGGGAAGCAATCAAGGCATACTCAGCTGTACCCAGATAAAGACGATAGAAAGCCTTATTCATAAGCATTTTCCCCCTAAATATCCCCAAATTGCAGATTATTCACCCAGTGCAGCCTAACAGCAATACGACTGCAATAACACATCTTTCTCAACGGATGGAACCTCCATCCTAAATCCAGACACCATTTAGTGCTGTAACAGGTTCCTCAGTCTAGAAACACTACAGAATACTGAGTGCAAATCAGTGATGAAAAGTGCCCCATATAACAATAATTACATTTTGCAGTCACTCCTTTTAGCTGCAGAGCACAGCTTACCTAGGTGTAAGTCCCCGTGTCCTTAAGCAGAAATAATGTAGTGTCATTTTTTGATATAACACCCCAAAATATGCTGAAGAACAACTCGTCTCATGTAGACACATGCACAGTTTAGTAATTTAATAATAAAATAAACAATATACATAAACTGTGAGTCATAAGAACTGCAGGGGAAATGGTGGTTGTGCTTGGGGGACTCACGACTGAAAGGATGACGTTACCTGTCCAGTTTCCCAACCTCACCACTTCGCCTTAGGACTGCCATTGTCCATTAATGTAAAACCAACACTGTGCCCCACAGGACCTGGGCACCTCAACAAAACTGCTGTGGAAGCTCTCCAAGAGTGGAGGGCCATCAAGCTATATTTGTTCCTGAAAACCACACTCCAGTGCAATGGACCTTGCAGACATACCCCTGATGGAGACAAGGGCTGCTCCTTGAGCACAACATAAGGTCCTTCTTGGGAGTGAGTGAGCCTCAGAAGTGCAGGACTGGTTTTCACCCAATGCAAAGAGAATGGAGAAGGCTTCAGCTTCACCCAGGGAAAGAGGTCAAGTGTGGAGAGGTCTGTCTTTATTCAGTTTCTAACCAGTGTTTTGTAAAAAGGACGACAGCTAAAACATTCACTTGCTAAGGCAAGTGATTCTTGCTTCACTCTCACGTCACCCTCGAGGCACTTGCAGAGAAGACAGAGGTCCCTAACAAAGTACCTTCATTAGCTTGATGCAGTTGCTGTGCTTACACCAACTAACTTCTGCTGGATCAGTTTGTGTGAGGCTGCTCCCTTGTCCTCACAGAACTGCTGTGCCCTTGCATATCTATGGCCAGCCAAGGAGCTGGGCCACTCAGAGCAGACAGGGACTGGAGCAATTTGCAGAGTTTTGCAAATCTCCCCAGCCAGTCACATCCAACTATCTGGTTAATTGCCTCCAGCTGTGCCTTCTTTCTGTTTCTGTTGGCAACATGCATCCCTTACGAATTTGTTGAGAAATATGATGCAGCTCCTTTCCTTCCTTCAGCAAATCTACTCTGCTTCACTTTTTTTGCTTTATATGGCCAATTCTTGGCCAGTAAGGCAAAGGTGACAATAAAGACCCATACACAGAGACCACTCCACTTCGTGCACTTCTCTAGGTAAAGCAAGTGCGCAGAGGAGGGAGATGAGCACATACAAAACGGCTTCAGTAATTTCCTGCAGTGTTCACATTCCCCAGCTCTGAGTTACAGCAATATCTCTCAGAATACTTTCTTTTGCCCATATCTGGTTTAATTAAATTAAAATAATAATAAAGTGTCCAATTACTAAACCAATTAATATTCACTGCAACATGAAGCAATGAATCAGTCTGGTGAATTTCAGGAATGTATGGTAACCATCAGCTGAATTTTGGAAAAATCACAAGCCTTTGACCAAGTATTGTGCCCTTTATACAGGGGTCTGAAATGATTAACAAAGCCCACAGAGGCTATATCTTAAAATCACAAGGAATTTCAGCAGCGGGGTGCCACCCGCTCACAATGACACAGCAAATCATGAAAAAAGGTAGGGATCTCTCAGCAGCCCCAAATTTCTATCAGGTAATTTGTATCAAGACTTAACCTACACACGTCCCCAGTGTGAGCACACAACACACCAGTCACCTGAGCTGAGGAGAGCCAGGGAAAGAACTGCCCCACATGAGAAAAAGATCGGAGCCTGCAGGCTGCAGGGAGTACAAGGAACCTGCAGGATCTGGAGTCACACTTTCCCTGAGCCATTTCTTTCTGCCTGGGGAAGAAAAAGGACCGGCAGTGACAGGGGAATAACAGCCTCTCTGCTAGAATACATTCAACCAACACTGCCAACAAAGAGGGAAAGGTTCCTCGCTTTCTGTTTGTGATCACACTGTTTTGTCATTGCTGTCAGGATATGCCTGTGCAATATGTGCCTCTCTGATGTCTTGTGCCTGTGTTTCATTTTTAGTTGAGTGGGATGTACAGTAATTAGCCACTCATTCTCCGTGTCTATTCTCTGCATTTTGTTTCGTTTCCTTCGCTTACAGGATTTTGGCAAGCCTTGGGCCATATTGGCAACTCTTTCCCTTCTCCCCCATCTGAACCTCCTCTGTGTTTTTCTTGTCACTGCTTGGGAGATGACAGTTTATATATTTGTACACAGGAGTGAATGTGCTAATATGCTCCAAATATGGACTGTGAAAGCAAATTATCATGAGTTTGGTGGAATGCTTTTCTCGATTATTTCCTCCAAAAATATAACATTCCAATTGCAAACAATTTACAGCCAACAAAATATTGTTTGAATCAAACATATGTGGGGAAGTTGAGGGTTTTGTAATTCAAGATGGAAAATTTTTGTTCCTGTTTTTTTTTCCCCCCTCTCGTTATGAGTTGTTGCCTTTAGGTAGATTTTTGCTTTGAGAGTGCAAGTTGCTCTCATTGACATTACCAGGACTTATATAAAAATAAAGAGCAGAAAATGAATAGCTTTCAGAGGCTTCAGATGGATGGAAAAATTTCATCTCTTCTGTTAATGCTTTACAACACTCCATGAGTTTTTATCTCATACCAGAAGTTTTACAGCTGTAGGGACCAATTTGAAGGTCCCCTTTTGAGTTCTTTTCCTTTGCAGGGACATTGTCAAATTAGCAAAAATAAATGGCACAGAATCAAATCAAAAACCAGCCAAGAAAAATGAATAATTTTAATTTTTTTGTAGCTTTCTAAAATATATAAATATATTTTCATATTTAATAAATAGAGTTCTATAATTTTGCATGTGATAAGTGAAGAAATAACTCGTTTATTACTGCAAGAAAATTCATAATGTAGTACTTCAGAGATGTTTGAAAAATCCAGACCAGTCAATGATTTTCCTCGTGTTTTAAAAAGTAATTTAACTGAGGTGTGGAAATCAAGGAAGTGTATTCTCCTACAGTCCTTTTCTCACAGCTATTGGTTCGGAAATACACTTTATTATCAGGACTTGTTTTTTGTTTCTTTACACTGATATAGATGTAAATTCAGTTGAATCAATTCAGTTGGTTTGGGTGAAACCAATGTATAAAATATATATTTGAGCATATATGTATGAATATATAATAGCATTTATTTATTTTGCTCAAACCAGACTTGGGCCCGCTCAGTTGAAGAAATGCTGACTGCCAGTGGCTTGAATGTGTCTCAGGAGTAAAACCAACCTGTATAAATTTGCAAAATACCAAACCTGTATTTACTTGCTCTACTAAGATATTCCCAAATTAGGATGTAAAGATGAAATGGAATTTGAAGAACTTGTCTCGGAACAGTCAGAAAGCGTTTTAGCCATGCTGTCCCCACTCACAAGGAAGGTGTCAGATGTGGGATTATTCAGGAGAAATCCTGCTACTCTTGAAAGACCCACAGCTAGGACTGTGCCCCTGCACGTGAGATCAAGGGAGTAGAACCCAATTGCAGGTGAATTGTATCTGCTCAGAGAGCAATGATGGCACAGGATACAACAGGGCAGCAATTTCTCTCATTGCAAATAAATTCCCACCAAACTAGAATGAAGATGCGAAGCAATAACACACACCTACAATAGCCAAGAATTCAGTTTTATCACACCCCTATAATAGCTAGAATTCAGTTTTATGCAGCTTAAGAAAACAGCAATTGATCTCTGTAACCCTTCTTTGCAACAAGCCACCAGAGAGCTCCTGCAGCTTGTCACCTGGGCTGTGGGCTGCAGTGGGGGACTGCCACCTGCTAACCCAGCAGAGCTGTGCAGTCCTGCAGCAGCTGTGGCTGTACAGCTACAGGCACGGAGCAACCCTGCCACAGCCCTGTGCTGATGGTTCCTCCCCGGGACGTGTGTCAGGCTAACAAGAAACATTGCATCCATCATTTTCTGCAGCTTGACACCATTTATTCTTTAAGATGCAGGAGAGGCTGTCTGGATACTCCAGCATTTTGAACTGCTGGTCCTTAGGGCCTTATGAAGCAGCTCTTAGGTTTTGCACTAATCTCTTTTCTTCCCCAGTACTATACATTTTAAAGAGATGCCATATGGCACTTAAACAGACAAATCATATGGTGTTTTGCCCTTTCTTTCTAATTCTGTTGGCTTTACATTTCTCAAGTTGCATTCCCAGTTGATGAACAATGTCCTTAACCTCTTGAGTGGTCCTGGACGTCCACTAGACATAGACCAACATGATACTTGTGCTGACTTCTAATATATACTGGATGTCAACAACGTTACTGCCATTCACTTCAGGAGCTGATTTGCATCTAAGCATAACATCAGGGACTCCATTGTGGCACCTAAGAGTAAACTGAAAACGCAGCACAGCTGCTAACAAGGTACACGGGAGCGTTTGCTTCCCTGGCATGCAGTTCCCAGCAGCCAGAAGCCATGGTGCTAAATGGCCAAAACTACACGAGTAAGATCGAACTCTGAAACATGAAGTGCTCTTCCCATTGATGACACCCTGTTTGCATTTGTTTTTCTTTCCAAAGGAGGTAAGTAACCACTGTTTCTGTAAGCCTCTTTTTATTGTCTAAGGAACAGATCCATGTGGGTTTTATGAAAGTTAAATATGTTTTCATATGACTAATTTGTGTTTCATGGAATGGAGGGATCAGTACTACAAGGTGATATAGCAGATATTGTTAGAATACAGAGAGGCATTTCATTTATTGGGAATATCACACATGGTCACAGATCCTTCAGAGCCTCTTGTCACATAAGACAGAGCACAAAAATAATGGCAAAAGGAAAAGGTTGAAATCACAAATCTTCTCTTTTTTCTCCTCAGTGTACAAACCAAGCCCATCATACATCTTGAGAATGAAAACGGTGTTCGTGTCCTATCCACTTAATACTTAGCACTGTAAAATGTCACATAAAAGCATGACACCCACTTGTGTGTGTGTATGTTTATCTATAGAAATGAGACAGAAGGATACACACACAAGCATCACTTACATAGTAAAAAAAAAAGTAAATGCTCATCTGTAGAAATGACGGGATACAAAAGCAATTGCAAGTGTTTATGCAGTACAAACATGGAGGTGAAGTTAAAACACCTTTGAAAATCTGACCCATATTATTGGCAGTAATAAGTAAATCCTCCCTCTAAAGATAAAAGAGAAAGTACCCTCATTATTTAGTCAGACCTTCACACCATGAAGACCCAAACACAGAGGGGTTATCAAAATGCCCTTAGAATAATAAAATCAAGCACTGACAGACCAAGAGACAAAGTTTTAAAGTGGAGGCCCCCTGACAAGGTTCTGCTTTACTCTCAGAGGCTGGCTGCTCTGATTACCACATCTGACTGCTGGCAGAGATACAATGCTGGATATTCATTAGTGGAAACTGCTGTCCTAGCAAGAACATTACTGGAATTATGTCAATTAACACCAGCTGAAAACATGTCCTACAAATCTTTAAAAGCAGAAAAACCGTCAAGAGATTTATAAAGTTTGAAGGTGGGGCTCTGAGGTGCAGATGGCTCCCACTGGCTGTCTGTCAGGATACAGGTGAGCTGGGTACCGCACACTGCCCGCCCTGAGCCCAGAGCCAAAACCAAGCAGAGCAGTTCAAGTGTCTCAGCCCTCTGCAGCTGCAGGATCACACCCCAGGAGGTCAGGGGAGAGGTGAGGAGCAGTGCCAATAATGTAAAGCATTCCCTGGAAATTTAAGACCAGTTTTCTATTCCTTTAAATACAATTTCAGCATCCTTAGTGGCAGCAGTGACCAACAATCCTTCACGACAGGAGCCTCACGTTGTGGGTGTAACTGAGTCACGAGCTAAACACAGGCTGGGGTATGACTTTAGGAGGGCAGGCAGGGCTTCAGCGGTACTGCTGGAGGGTGGATGTGAAACCAGAAGGATCCAATTTTTCAACAATTAACTATGTTTCTTTATGGGCTGCAGCCACTGTTGTTTGATTTCAAATTACTCTGGAGACTGGTATCTAAAAATGTGATTACTTTAAACGGATATCATTAGTAATACACTGTTCACAAGTATAATGGAAATAAACTAATGTTTGCACTCTTAATTTACTTTTTAAAGATACAAATTTCTTTCCCCTGAGAAAATATTAGCCTTCTTCAGTCTTATTAGGGAGTGTTAACAGTCCTGTCACACCAGCTTGGGGCCAAAATCTAGCACTCACTTGGTTACCTCGTATTTGATAATTAACATGGAGATTTTTGAAGGCAGCCAAATTTTCCATGTTTTATATTTAGACATTTGAATTAGTGTCTTTTTTTTTTTTAATAATTTGAAGTTATATGAAAATTGAAATGAGACCACCTGTTCCCGTGCCTAAATGTGGACTTAGGTGTCCTGCATCTGAGAGCCAAAGACTTCACTGCATGCACTTATTTAATCTAAAAAAAATTGTTCATGAGATGTACAGAGACCTTAATGAGCTTTTTAGTGTTTGCAGAGGTGTTCTGGATTTCATCTGGCATCATCTGGTATTCAGACAATAAAATGTAATTTAAAAATTTTTATAACTTTCCACATTCATGTGATCTTGGTACAAACATTAAAAAAAACCACACACACAAAAAAATTTGACGATAAACCAACAAATATTTAATGCCAGCAGTTTTCAACTACTCAGTATTGACTTTGCCCATACCAAATTAAAACGGGCCAGGAGGTTCCCAGACACAGACATTTAACAGTATTTCTATATTTATGTGTTCATCCCAATTTTGAGGAGCTGCACTTCTTAAGTTTTTCCTTGCTTACCATGGAGTTCAGTTCAAGCTCTGTTAAATCTACAAAAATCAATATAGAGTATATGTATTATGTGACAGTTCCATCTAAAAGTATCTGGTGTAGAATATGGGCCAGATACAATAGAGCAGCCAAGCACATGTAATTTACCCAACAAACCTAAAGCACTCCCACATTGATTTTTGCAGTTTTGTAGCCCCTAGTCACAGAGCAGAGAAAAAATGGCTTACTCATAGAGTGTGCCAGTACTTGAGGCTACATCGTGTTTGTCTTAGAGCCTCTGATTTGGGTTGTCTTTTTGTTACCTTTGTTGATGGATTTTTTAGGTCATTTAATGCGTTCTCCATTCTAAAGTGTCTACTTCCATGGCAAGAAAATAAAATGCATTTTCTAAATTGTTCTGATCTGTTGATTACTTTTCTCAGAGTTAGAGTGTACAAATGGAAAATTGCAACATTTTAACAGTTTCTAAATGCAATTATTTAAGCGAGTATGAATAGAAAATTGTATATAAATACGGGGATAAGCTTTCAGCGATGTATTAGTGTACTTCACACAATAACTGGTATAAAGAGATTCCAAAATGATATCTGAGAATACAAATACATTTTAAAGGGACATTTAAAAAATGACATGCATACTTATTTGCATAGTATAAAATATCTATGTATACGTACTATAAGAATAAATTTAAAATGTTTTCAAATCATAAAAGGATAATACTCACATATACATATCATCATTGTTATTCAGAATTAATAAATGCATAGGTTCTCAATGCATATTAAAATAATATTCTATTAATGAACATCTGTTATATTAACCAATATTTTTTTAAAAATATAAATTCAGTCATAGATTCTATCAGCATCTGGACCTAGGTGGCAGGTTCCAATATATGTCCAGATTAAAAACTTGAAACCCCAACTAAATAAAAAGCCCCACAGGATTTAAGCATGTTGCATGTCTAGAGCTTTTTTTTTTTTTTTTTTTTTCCATTTTATTTACTCATAAGTATCATTAATACCAAAGATCGAAAACCTTTGGTGTCATGTGTGTCACTCTCTCTCTTCAAGTCTTTAGTAGTTATATGCTTATCTATTTCAGTCAAATGTATTTCTTATCGAAAAAAAAAGAGTGAGCAACCTGACAATACAGTGTTATCGAATTTTTTCAGCTGAGACCCACATGTCATTCAGCATTCAGACATGCTTGTGCTTGATTGATGGATGGGTTTGTGACAAATAAAACTAGGATCAAGAGCTTTGCACCTTTTCCCCCATCAGGAACCAGAGTAAAGCATAACTCTATAACAATGGTGGGATTAGGGATGCATTAGCTCTCCATCGACCAAAGCCACCCATTCCCATCAATACTTTGCACTTAATAACCTGAAGCTATGATAAGAAAACAAAAGAAGGAGAAAGGGACAGGAGAAAACAAATCAATAGAAGAAGGGAATGTCTGAAAGATGCACTGTCCAAATGAAGAAAAATTTTTGCTGAATTGCTAGGATAATGCCCCTTGACAAGAGAACAATGTACTGTCAAGGTTTATCAGCCAGGAGGATTTTGGCACAATGTTAAGCACAGGTTTGGCATTTGAGTGGTGGCACTTACTGTAGATGTAAAATACATAATGCCAACATGCAGATAATAACCACTCATTTTTGTTTTGTGTTAGCAGTTTGGGTACCCAGAAGGAGCACAATTACTTCTCCAGGTGTCCTGAAACAGATGCTATGAGCACAAGGGCTGATCCTGTCCCCCTGAAGTGCACGTGATCAGTACTGGGCTGATGTTTCTGACCAAAACTTTGTGCTAAGATTAATTTCAACTTGCAAATATATATTTATGTCTTTATTATTAATTTATATCTTACCTGTTCCTACAAGCTAACCAGGAAGACTGATTTAAAAGATCAGTAGACTCCATGTAGCTTCTTGTCTTGTTTAAAACTGAATTTTGGGAACTAGCATTAAGACTGGAAGTAAAAGACAAGTGTTCCTTAGCCTTTCTCCTCTTCAGGATTAAAGTAAGAGGAAACATATTTCTTAAAACATTCGAGGCTTAGGAAGATAATGAAGTATCTAACACATCTTAATAGAGAAACTGCTCCCTGTTTTGCAAGAGTCGATGCTTCAACATCAACTGGGAAAAACTAGGAAATAACTTTCTCTAAAGCTGTGCTCAAGTGCTGGAGGAAGGGAGATCTTATGATTTTAAGCAGGAATGTGGTGGATCAATGTTGTTGAAATTCAGTCTATTACTCAATCAGGTGAATCATATCTGAGGTATGCCTCAGACATACAGGAAAAGTTCTAATATCCAAGACACTAAACAATGCTATTTAAGTTCTAATTTAATGAAAATAACAGAAAAGACTTTAAAGTGTTTCCTCTAGAAAAGGTTTTTAAAAAGTCCCCTGACAGCCACAAGATTTTACTCACTACAACAATATTCATATGTTGTAATATCTCCACATTAAATGTGTACTAGAAAGCCCCGACAGTAAAAGCCCAGGATTATACAACGGGCAATGGATGCCGTGCTGCTCACTCTGCCACACTCCTCCCTTGTCACACTTGGAAAGTCTGGGAATCTCAGCTTGCCTGTGTGTTATGGTTATGATTATGACTACGGTTATGATGTACAACTCCAGCTGAGCCCATTCATGCCCTGTGGTCACAGCCTGTTCTACAAAGTAGAACCAATAATGAATTAAAGGAGGAGGCAGAAGAAACAAGCATGTTCCTACAAGTCAGTACACTCTTTACAAGCTCCTTGATGACTACATGGAGTTACTGAAAGGATACAGAATTAACTAAAAAGCACTACAGTGGCTGGTGCAGGAGCTGAAATGCATTCACATGAAGTGAGATAAGGACGGCAGGCAGAGGAATATTTTCAAGACATGCTAGAGGGTACTCAAAGGAAAAAAGAGCAAGAACAACTACGAAAGGAAATAGCTAACAGTGAATTTTTCAATTCAGTGTGTGTGACAGGAGTAGAGTCAAATGCAGCATAACATGTACAGAAGTAAAGGATGAGAATAAATTTATAAAATATGCAAGAACTGCAAAAGTGATAAATGAGGAAGTTTTCAGACAGAAAACCCTTATTTTATTTACTGCTGTTACTGCTGGTCTTATCACTTTAGACTTATGTTGCATTGCCCTGTGAAAAATGAAGAATTTGTTACTGTCCTGTCCACAGTTCTCCGTGGAGTAACCACCACAATCTCTGTTATTTTGGTTTGATGGTATTGTCACTGTCAATCCACACTATCCAAGAGCCTGTAACTTACTGTGATGAACAACCTGAATTTCAACATGTCCAAGTTATCCTAGTTCTGATAACACAAGGGATGACACAGGAGGACATCTCTCATTTCCTTAAAACCTTACTGAATATTAGAGGTGACAGAAGTCTTCAGATCTGTCAGGACTGAAAATATTGTTATCATGGGGGAAGCTGAGTGGCTGACTCATCATAGCATGCACTTTATAGTGGCAAAAGTGATTTCAATATTATTGCATATGACTGATGAGCCCTCAAAAACCTGTTTACATTGTTTCTACTGGAAGGATCCAAGCATCTGAAGTCTCTCATTCACACACAATCTTAAAGGTAGCTTCCAATAACTAAAATAAATCAAAATATATGCTTTAAAAGTTCTCAAAACCAGTAACTTTACATTCCAAAAATGAACGACATAAATTTGGCAAGCCCACATCATGCAATTCACACAGAATCAAGCAGCGAATGCCTGCTTAAAGTGCAAATCTCAAAGCTATTTTAACTACAGAGCAGCCCAAGCACTTGCATAATTAATTACTTATTTATTTCCTACCAGAAATAATAATGATCTGATCAAGATATCAGCAGTTTCAATCAGGCAGCTATTTCCTAACTAATTTTGGGAAGGGAGTGAATGAGCAAGATCAAATAATAAATACCCCAATTGTGCAGTGAGCTGTATGGCATGCAAGGAGCAGAGAGGAAGCTCTGTGTGTGTGTGTTCCAGGAGGATGCAGAGGCAGGAAGGTATTTTGGCACAGCACAGTGATGGTACCCAGTGACCAGGCTCAGTTGGGGACCATATACTGTTTGGTGATGCATTTTTCACTTCTCTTTTTCCTATTTTCTCTCAAGTTAGAAATAACTAGGGATTGGAGAATAATTCCTATAGTGGTAGCTGAAGATTTTAGTCTATGATTGCTCCTGACGTGGAAGTAGGACTTCCAGAGAATTTAGTGTCTACCCTTCTTTAGAATTTTAAACCTAGAGTTGCAGAGCAATTCTCCTTAAAAACATAAATGACTGGACTAGACCAAGCTTTCTGCTCCCCAGCAGTTCCAACACCTTTTTCTTCCTGTTTAAATTTATTTGGATTTATATTTTATAAACCAGGTGAGAGATGCTCCTAAATCCATGCTTTGTCTATTTGCTTAAAAAGCTCATATAATATTCCTCAATCTTAGTTTCATTTCCCTCCAAATCTAGATAACACACCAGGCTTGCAGGACACTTGACAAAGAATTGATTTCTAATTCTAAGGATCTCTGATCTAGTTGCTGAATTATGAGAAAACAAAATCCCAAAGGTTTTCTCTCCCACAATAAGGTAACCCTTTTAAAAACAGCACACTAGTATCAACACTGAATTCAGTGAGAGAGAACGGTGTTTTGCTGTGCTTCAGCCTCAAGAAATAAAAGGTCAGGTTTTGAACACTATGCTTAAAATATGCATTGATGTCATTAATGTAAATATCTGGCACTGATTAGTGATCTGCTGGGTACTTTCCCTATTTTATTTAGAGGTCTGGAGCTTCTGCATGACTTCAGCTCTCATGTAAGGTTCATAACCTGCAGAGCATTTAGCAAAAATTAATGGGGTTTTCTTCCCAGCTACATACCTCATTGCATTTATAAGTACAAGGAAATCATCTGAAGTCAAAATCAGCAGCTCCCTTCTTAAACTGCATAGATGTGCATGGGTAATTTCTTTTTGTTCAACTATTCCCAAACATCCCAAGTAACAATTCTGGAGAAGTTGGCAAGTGAATATATTTATATCAAAACGTGATGTGTGCACTTTGTAAAGCTGATCACTAAAATTTATTCCTTGTGAATAAAGGTAGAATCCAAAACAACATTTGGGTGGCCACAAGAAGGTCCATCAGCTTATGAAGACTCTGCCAGTTAGATCTCCAAGTCTTCATTTTGGAATCAATTCTTTTTATTTGGTGGAACTAAATGCATATGCTCCAGAGGGTTTGCCCAACTTCTGAAGGACATGTGCCTATAATAGGCCTTTCTCATCTCTGTCTTGTTAACAAGTATATAAATAAGAGAAGGCTTCAGTAATTGGCTCAGAGTTACTAATGAATTAATTAACTTCAGTCTATTTTACCTAACCTTTAATAATAAGAATCTTTTTTTGGTCTAGCAATAGGTCTGACAGGCTGAAAAAACAGACATGCAGCAAAGCTCTTGAAAATTAATGAGAAACGAGGAAAGAATCAATGTACATTCTGCTTGCAGAGAACTGACACAAAAAAGACACAATAAACCATGAACAAACACAGTCAGTTTAAAAAATAGGTTAGAAAAAGTGGGCAAATTCAATTATAGAAGTAATTAGAAGATATAGGGCAAGGCTGCCTTTTGGGACTGTGCCAGAAAACATGAATTAATAAGAGTGAATAGAAAGCGCCCATGTAGTAATTAAGAGGCAATCACCTATGGCAATGAATACCTGAAAACAGGCTGCAAACTATTAATTCAGTGATCAAAAATATTTTTAGATGATTAATATGGCAAATTTGTTTTAAAAGACTAATTTCTGGAAAGATATCAAGACAATAGCACATTATTTGTTCGTCTGGCATTTATATAGCTAATTAAATTTTATAATTTGCAACAACATTAAGCATTATCTGAAAACAGTAAAAGCAATATTTCCTCCAATAATTCTTTATTATAGTGTCTTCAAAATCTGTGAGTTAAGACTAACTTAACTTTTTTTTAAAGAGAATTCAAGTGTTCAGACCTGATCGCTTCATTTATTTGAATGATTTTTGTTGTTGTTTATTAAAAAGACACCATGCATGAATTTTACATAATAATTTTCAGCTACTTTAAAACAGGAACTGAAACAATCTGATTGTAATTCTAAGAACTATAAACAAAATTCTTTGAGACTCAAATAAGTCATCACAGATGTTAATACATCAGGGATATCAGGCAGGAACGCCTCCCACCAGACCAGGTTGCTCAAGGACTTTTCCAATCCACCTTTAAATACTTGCCAGGATTGGGGCGTCCAACTCCTCCCTAAGCAACCTGTTCCAATGTCTCACCACTCTCACAATAAAAAATTCCTTCCTAACACCTCACCAAAATTTCCCCTTTTCCAATTTGTATCCATTGCTCCTTGTCCTGTCACTAAAGGTCCCGACGAAGAGTCCCCCTCTGGCTTCCCTGTAGCCCCTTCAGAAGGGGAAGATGCTGTGATGTCTCCACACAATCTTCTCTTTTCCAGGCTGAAGAGCTCCAGCTTTCCCAGCCTGTCTTTGTAGGCCGTACCCCTTGAACCCATTCTGTCACGGTGACCATTCTTGCCATCTGTCTTCCAACCTTTTCTGGCTTTGCTCTGCTCTTGCTCAGCTGAGGAGGCTGGTACTGCACAGAATATTCAAGCTGTAGGTGTACTGTGGATTTATATAGTGTCATAATGATGGCTTTTATTTTGTTCCCTATTCTTAAAATTTTGGTTAGACTGTTCTTGACATGACAGTTTTGCAGAACTATCCTTTTACTTCAAGATCTCATTTCTGAGAAGTGATGGTTAGTTCTCAACCCATCACTTTATATGTAAAGATAGAGTTATTTTTCCTGTGCATTTGTCTGCACTGAATGTTTTCTTTTTCCCCATTATTGCCAGCATTACAAGATCTTTCTCAATACACCATATCTGGTTCTTCTCTTAACTTTTCTGAGTAACTTGGTACCATCGGCAGATTTTTTTCCCTCACTATTCACTTTTATATTTTCAGACCACTTATGAATATGTTGAATAGCACAGATCTCCACAGGGTTTTCAGTGATGACCTACCTCTACTGTGAGCACTGACCATTTATTTCTGTACTCTGCTTTCTATGCCAACTAGTTATTTATTGATGTGAACATCTTCCTTTTTGTTCCAGAATATTTTATTTTCTTAAAGGCTTTTGGGAATGAACCTTGTTAAACCCCTTTTGAACACCCAAGCAGGTGATCTCAGCTGGATCTCCTGTGTTCTCCTGCTAGTAGATACCTTCAGAGAATTTGAATATACAATTAGGCCAGGACTTATCTTTTAAAACTTACACAGAAAACTTCAAAATATGCCATAATTATTCAGATTACACTCTTTCTAATATTTGTTATAATTTCTACTCTTTTCCCCAGCACAGATGTCAGGTTTACTGGGATGCAGCTTCCTGGATCTGCCCGAGCGCTGTTTTAAAAATCTGTTGCTTGTATTAGTCAGATTTCAGTCCTCTGGCTCAAAATTATTTTTGCTAAAAAGCTGTACATCACAATCACCTGTTTCTCTCCTAAATTCCTTTAGAATTTCCAAGTGAATTTCTTTACTCCTGATGAGTTTTTATAGCTTGTTTTATTCATTTACTCTATAAAATATTTATGGATGCTTCAATTTGATGCAAATCCTAAAATGTATTCAATAAATTAGGATTCTGGGACGGGATTCTCACCAGCTTCCCCCATGGTAAGCACAGGTGCAAAAAATTCAGAGCTTTTCTGCTGTGGCTTTATATTTTCTGAATGTTCTTTTCATGCCTCAGGCATCTTAGAGATTTTCTGTCAGTGATCACACTCCTGAAGTGTTCGAAGAAAAAGGATATTATTACTTTTTCTTCCTTGTTCAAGTTGATTTTCAACTTCTTTTGAGGACTGTTTGTTAAATTACTTGTTTTCTAGATTGACTCAAGGCTCTGGCAGGCCTAAAAACAGCTCACCACAGGAGATGCAGCTTCATGGTGGGCTTGAACTTTCCCAGGTCTGAGTTACCATCCAGCAGAAGGCCACCTTGTGTTGTCACATGCTGGCACCGTGCTCAGTTACATTGTGAGTTGATGGGGCTGAAAACTGGCCCTTATGAGAAGCTTCTCAATTTTCCCTAACCTTGGCCTGTCACAGGGGGAAGGGAAGACAGAGATAAAGCTCGTGGTATCGCTGGTGTTTTAACAGCAGACAATATTTAGATTAACTTGATTTTGAAGCTCTATTGAGGGAGAAAACCTGGGCCAAAGACCAGAAATGAGTGGGTGGGTGGGAGTGGTGAGGTGGGGACACCAAAGACTGCTGCCAAATCCATCTTCTCATCAAACTGCAAGCTGAGTGTAATGCAGAATTCTGACACTCAGGGGCTTAAGATAATCAATTACAATAATCAAAGTTAAGCCTTTTTTAAAGGGGTATTTAGGAAAATTTGCAGGGTGTATCTTCCCTGCCCAGTGAAGCTATGTCTTGATTTTTAGATTTAAGAGTTAATTTATTGGAAGGGTAGGAGGGGAGTAAAACCAGGGACTGGGGAATGTTCAACACCATTACTAAAACACAGAAAGCTTGGGGGGTACTTAATCCCCATCCCGCATTTCTGTCATCAGCTAAACATTGTTCCCCATTGTGCGCACAAGGAGAAGTGCAAAGCTGACCCAGCAGATTGAGATGAAAAGATTAGAAGCAGAAATTAAAGTCTCCTGGAGACATTGTTCAGCTATTATACACTGATAAATTTTTCATGGATTTTCCTACATTTAAAAAAATCGTATTAATCTGAACTCGGGTGCTTTAAAAATGTTCCTCTGATTGTCAGTATTTCCTTCTGATTGCCTAGTAGGAACACTCTGGTAGACAGACCCACTCATAGTTTAGCTAAGGAGGAATATTTACTCAAAAAGAAGAGATTTCAGCATTCAAACTATTTGCCCAGGCTACTTCTGCTTCAGTTTTTGACCCGTCCTTCATTTAGATATGGAAAGAAAGTGTGAGCTCAGGACATAAATGCCTGGTAGCATGAGAACACAAAATGGCTGTGCTGGGTGGGACCCAGCCTCCCTCTGGCCCAGCACTGTCTCAATCAGCAGCCAGAAGTGTGTGCTTAGAGAAGGGCAGAAGAAGAAAGTAACAACATTTCCTCCAAAGACTCTTCCAGCTTCCACCAATCTGAGTCTCAGAGACTACTCCAGCCAGATGAGGTTCGTGTGCATTTTTAACCTCTTTGGATTTCCCTTTTGGGAACTTGTTCAAGCTCCCCTTCAACCCATAGAAACGTTAAACTCTGAGAGTACCCTGTGGCTGCTTAATTATGTTATGTTTAAAGATCTGCCTTTTAAGAAGATCAGCTTCTTTTCCAGCTGCCACATCTGTCATCTTGCCTTCATTTCTTGTCCTGGCAAAGACTGTGCACAAACCATGTGAGGGAACCTCTTTGTGTATGGTGCTTTAGTCTAGATACCTTCATCATCTCCCCCAACAGTCTCCTTTTCTAGGCATACAAAGAGTCTACTTTGCTTAGTTTCTTTTTAATGGAAATCTCTCTGTTCCTGTGATCATCCTTGTTGCCCTTTTGTGAAGCTTTTGAAAAGGTAGGGGCAGGCAATATGCAAGATGTGGGTGTGCCATGTATTTATATGCTGGCATAAATATTCTGTACTTATCTTCTATCCCCTTCCTATTTATTCCTAATATTCAATGAACACCACTAACCACTAAGCAGATTCTTTCATGGCCCTGTCTTTTATCATCCCAAGATTTCATTCCTTGGTGGTAAGACAGCTGAAAGCCATAATTTTGTCTGCAAAGTTTTGATTATTCCCAGATGAATCACTTTAACACTTATCTAAGCTGAATTTCATGGGATGGTTGAGGAGAACTCATTGAGTTTCATAAGATCCTTCAGCCAGTTCTGCTAAGTGTCCTCAGCTTAATTGTCCTGCAAATCTGGCATCATCAACAGACTACCACCTAAGCAGTCCTCCTCTTTTCACTTTCCTCATGAATCAAAGAAGGAAGTTTCCTCAACTCTAGGCATAACCTCCTCTTTCAAAACGAGATCCCAATATTTCTTTCTCCACAGTGCTGCCTCCTTCATTTCATCTTGACAACTCCTCACTAGTGAGACAATAGCCAGTTTTGAATTTTTAAATCTTTTAACAGCACCCAAGTATTTTGGGCTCTGATGGATGTAACACACTGGACAAAAAGGTTCTCACATCACCTCACTTAGAAGGATGCCAGTCAGAGCTCTCCAGTTTTCTTGGCATTGCGCACACAGTGCAGTGCTTAGAAACCAATTCTCTCCTCGGTTCAACATCTGAGGTCAGTGACAAACACAGCTTTGAAAGAAGGGTACATTTGAATCCACTCTTCTTGTCAGATGAATAACAACTCTTGTGATGCATCACTAACAAACCCCCTAATAAAGCTTTTAAAACATAGTAATCATGGGAAGTAGCTTGAGAGAACTTGCAAAGTACAATCCAACTTAATCTAATTAGAGTTTTAACACACAAAATTTAACACCTCTCCTTGCATTTACAGTTCATAAATTAAATAGTTTTCCAAAGAAAGAAAAAGGAAATTTTGGAGTCTTTTGGTAAGTTTGGAGCTGAAAAGTTTCACTTCCAGCATAATGTTTCTGAATTTTTTGAAAAAACTTATTGAACATTTTTAGAAAAAAAAAAAAAAAATAGAAATCACTCTTTGAAAAATGAATTTTAATAATGAGATATAGCAACATCTTTGAGATTGTTTTTCCATTTAAAAAAAAAAAAAAAAAGTATGAAAGACAAATTGAAAACATAAAAAGTGTTGTTTTGCTGAAGTACCTGTGTCCGCCTTTGTGGTAACTGGCAGAACGGATCAGGAACAAATTCTCTCTTTAGTCCTCATCAGCATATTTACTTTTACAGACACACAGAACCTTGCAGAAGCCTGGGATTACTTTATCTTTCCTCTAGTCAGTGCCAGCATAACACAAACCAGCACCACCTTTTAGCTCTCTCCTTGATTCAGGAACTGTCATGAGGAAAGTTCTGAGTAAGGGATGGCTAACAGCAAGGAGTATTATACTGAGGAAACTGAAGAGCTACACAATTTGGAAAGAGAAAATCTGTAGGACTAAACTCAGAAGATAACTACAGAAAGAAACAGAAAGAAATAACAACCAGCTGTACAACTAACACAAAAATTGTAGAACTAGTCTAGGAAGGGGTGAAATGGAAGTGAGGAAGAAGCCACCTCTACCATCCACATCCCCGTGAAAATGCAAATAACCCGTCATAGACAAAGCAAAGGTCTGCCAGGACTCTGGGTGGTCATGCTGTTTATTATTTCTCAGCCTGTGATCAGTGGATTAGCTGAGGGTCCATACAATATGTGAGATACCAGAGGATGAATAACTAAAAATTGCAAATCTTCTATATCTTGTATATTATTTATGGTAGCCATCTGCTCACTGCTGACTTTTTCAAAAGCAAAATACTATATATTGCAGATATTAGGTACCTCTTCATCTTCAGCTTCATTTGTCACTCCCATCACCATCTTCTGCTGACTAGCAAGCCTGTAGCTTAGTTTTCCTACTGCTCTGAATGCTCATTCAGTGCAGTTTCGTGCAACTTTCTGGTCATATCTCATTTCTGTGTCTTGATTACTTCAATTCTGTCTCTGCAGGCTCATCATAGTCTCTTGGGCTTGTCATTAAAAATCTGATTCCTTTCTGAGTCTTTGGCTAAGGCTCATGTGTTAACAAAAGATGTCTCAGTACACAGACTGTCATCCCCTGCAACGGCACAGTTTCTCCTCGTGCCTTTGGTATCTGTTCTTTGAGAAACTGCTATCACCACGTCTTTACTAGTAATTTTTCCCCTTCTCCTTTATATGAAATGCCAATTGCTTAGATTTGTATAAAGTCCCATGAAATACGCTGATCCAATCTCTTATTTCTTAGTGCTTGTCACATCCCACTAACAGCCAATGCTCACTCGTTCCACAGCCTTCCATAAGACCCAGGACAGAAGGCTCTCAATGGCATAAAGGAATTAGGTATTTTATTCCTATTGAATTTCATCTAAGTGAAAATTGAATTGAAAATCAATGGGAACTGGGAGCATAAAACCCTGTAATATGTCTAAAAATCTCTTACAGTGAGGTTTTTCAGCTGCTTTTCCCACCCTGAGGAAGAGGGTGAGTAGAAAGGCTGAGGAGGACCTGTCTTGCAAAGGAAACATTTCCAAGAGCAGACCACCTGGTAGATCATGGCTCAGGCAATGGGCTTGACCTCATTTCTCTTCTGTATTACAAAACCTCTGTAATTTTCTATTAATGCCCTTAGTCCAACTCATTTCCCAGATCAACAGATCCAGCAGTCTCTTCCCAGATACCTTTAACCACTGAGCAAGGACAAAAGCAATATGCCCAAGAGTACAGCTGAAAAACTAGAGACCAGGAAGTCCTCAACATGTCAGAGCAGACTTGCTTCTGCATGCAGGGCAAAAGCTGGCAGAGTCAATCTGCACCACAGCCACACACTCCTGACCATTGTCATGATGGTGGGTTTGCCTTTTTTTATTATAATTTGTTTGATTTTATGTTTTCCCCCCAAGAAAGAGATCTCGCTACCTCAGAAAACACATGTCAAGAACAGATGTTGTTTAATGTCTATATATGAACTATGGTACTTACATGTTACTCCCATGACTTTATTTATGGCACAGTAACCTTCCACCTGAGAGCTACTAACACATGACTTGATTTTCTAGAAGAGTAGTAAAACCAACAGCTGAGCCAAATTCTTCATCAGAGTGACAGAACACCTACCAACAGGGCTCAAGGGCTGGAGTGTTGTGTGGGTGAAGCACTGAGTTCTATCCATCATCCTACTGAAATCACAGAACTGCGACGCTGATGGTAGTAGGAATGGACCCTGCAGTGGAGAGCTTGTCCAAAATTCATTTCGTGGAGACAACTGTTATTACAAGGTGAAGGGCAATCTAAAAAGGGCATGAAACCCAGAATGCAGTTATGAGAGTCACCGCTAAAAAATGCTGTTGCAATGCATTGACAGGAGAGCTCTTCGATAAACTCCAAACACACAGCCAAAGCAGCATTGACAGGGGAGCTCTTCGATAAACTCCAAACACACAGCCAAAGCAGCAATCCACACCTAGAGGTAATGGCACTCAGCCCTCATCTGCCTCAGTTTTTTCATATGAAAAATGGCACTTTGAAACTTTAATTGCAGGTAAATACTTAATAAGCATAGCAGTGTTTGGAAAACGCATTTAGAGGCAGAGAGGAGAACCCTTGCATAGAGCTAAAATTATCCTTAGTAGAAAAGTGCTGAAAGCTAGGGACAGATATTTATCTCCTTGAAAATTACTTCACAATTAAACTTTCTGACACTGATTCACTGTCAAAGCTCACAGCTCAACCATGTTTGTGTGAGTACTTAACCTGAAGGCCATAATATGGCAACTGCAGAGTTACAAATTAAGATGGGGTAGTCCCTGTTCAATGTCAAATTTTCTTGGTCACTAAAGTCAAAAGGAAATAAAACAATGAAAAAATTTAACTGAAGTGTATTTGGGGTGTCTACAGTTCAGAGTAATTTCTGGGAATCTCTTAAACCACAAGCGGCTAAAAATTTAAACTGCTTTTGTGCCTTTTTACCCCAATTCTTTAGACCAAGCCAGAACCAGTCAATTTTCTTTTCGCCTGCACTTGAATGTAAGTTACTATTTTGTTTGTTCCTCTGGTAAACAAAAGAAATTGGCAGATATTGGTATCTGGATAATTATTCTACACAGTTCCTGTCTAAAGCATCATCAGTGCATCTTTGGGGATGGTGTTCCTGGGTAATCAAATCAGATTGTGACCTACACTGTATTATCTTCTTACTGGTGCAATAAACAACACTATCACATCATTTCCAATATATGCTATCAAAAGATCTACAAGAGAAGCCACTAATTTGTTGTTCTATGTAGACTTCCCATGCAAATGACCTATTATGGAATTCAACACACTGCTGACGTCTTTAAAGAAAGCTCTTTCTCTTTCCAGCCAAAGAAAGCTGTTGAGTGACAGCCATCAGTCAGCTGGGAAAGATGAGTGATAAATACAAAAACAAGAGGTACCTGATAGAAGTGGGCAACGTGTTAATCTTGTCATCACATTTACAGTCCCTGCTCCTGTATTTCCTGCCATTAATACAGCCAGGGAGTGTTTAACTGCTGAATGGAATATTCTGCCATCATGTGCCTAAAGCCACCTTCAGGGATTCCCACAGCAGCACTGTGCAGAGGCTGACAGAACGAAGGAAAAATGACAACAGAAACTTGGAATCTGTATTCGTAATATTTCACAAGCGCCCACACAAAAATTAGGTGGCACATTTACTTTTTTCCCAACTACAAAAGACAACATCCCAAATACACAGTTATCCAAGCATAAAACAGAAACTGCTGACTCGTTGGAAAAGAAAAACTCTCACAAACAAAACTCTATGGTTGTGGTTGAATGCTCAATGTTCCTATTACTTTGTCAACTGCTTGCAGTGCTATCTAATTATACTGTATTTTGGTTTTGAACAAGGTTTGAATGCGTCCTGTCTTCATATGCTCTACTCAGCAAAGATACCAGATTTCCTGGAAATAATAGTCTATAATTTTTTGTTTGGCATAAGGGGCTCTTCTAAACTTCAACCCAACTTATATCAGATTTTTGCTTGCTCTTAGGGTAGAAGAAATTATCAACTACAGACTCATTGCTAGCCTTTGAAAGTGCCTGACTTCTGTGTGTAATTTTTGAATTAAAATTTTTGTTTTATTATTCATTCTTATCTTACAATGCCAGATATTTTTAAAGTTTACATAGATGTAATCATTCATTAAATCTTAGTAATATCAAAAGAGGTTATTTTTATGATGACTGTATTACAGAGCTTAACAAATTCCATTTTACTGTAACATAAACAGAATTCGTGCAGCAATTTATTTTGGAAAATACTAGGTAGATAAAAACAAAGGTCAAAAGTCATAGTGGATAATAGCTGATGGTTTTGATAATGCTAATTATATATTACTAAAGAATAAATGTAGAAAGGGAAATATGAGCATTAAAAGAAAGATAAACATCCCAGTGCTGAATTTAAAATGAAAAAAAGAAAAAAAAAACCCCTTTAAATGTCTTTGTAGCTCACTGTCACACACCGAAGACATAATGAAGCCTGAATTAAAAATGTCAGTTTCTGTGAATGTTGATAACTTGGTTCTTTGTTGTACAAGTCAAAATGTGTCTGTTTGATGGGTTAAAATGACAGTCTGCAAATGGGAGAAGCTAGAGCTAAAAAAAGAAGACCCCCCCACTTCCTAAAAGACTTATAAAAAGTAGGCCCGTAATGCAGTACTTTAAGGAGAAAACCTGTAGGGTAGAAGAGCCAGTATCTTTAGAAAGTAACCAAGCAGCACTAAAAGGCAATGTCCATGGCCAATCAAAACTATTTCTCTAGCTGCTGGGGCTCTTGCATCTCTGTCTTCACACTAGACTGGAAACCCTTTGTACTAATTGCCAGACTGTACCAGATTTTCTGGTTCAGTTCCATCCCATAATTGACCGACAATGATGGGCAAGGAAGGGGAAAAATTCAGGCTCACCGCTGCAAGCAGAGGGTCAGAAATGGTTTCATAGGGAGCACATCACTGCTTGGCACTAAATGCAGGGTTAAGCAAGCATCATCTGTACTTTCTTCTAATTCCTAGGTTAAAAGGGGGATGGGAAAAACATTCACACTGCAGCAGGGCAAAGAGAGAATTTTAAAAGCTGGCATAGCTTCTGCAAAAATCTTCCACAGAGACAGGAAAATGCCTGGAGGATTTTTGGAAGTTGGTCTCTAACCGCTATATCAGTGCATTACGTATATTAAAATAAATAAAACAGTTCAAAAATTCCATTTCTCTATAGAAAAAACATCTTCCCCCATTTAGAGTAAAAATACTTGCCCATAAAGTTGTTTCTCCAAGAAAAGAAAATAATTCACAAATTTATGTGCAGAAAAGATTCAGATAGATAGATATAGAAAAGAATTTTAGAAAGATATAGAAAAGATATAGAAAAGAATTTGCATTTTAAAAGGCAGAAATATTTTAACATAAAATGCATATATTTAACATTTAACAGACACTTTTAAGTTCACAAATAAATATTTACTCTGCATAAAATCTAGCTCACCACAGTCTAAACATCTGTAAATTCTTACTGTTGTAAGATCTTTCGCTTACTCTTGAATTGCTTTAATAAACCTAGGAAAAACTTATTTGAAGAGGAAAAACCACAAATTCTTTCAGAAATTTCGCTAATGACAGAATCTTTCTGATCATGAATCTTATTTACCCTCAATTGTTCTCCGCCCACCTTATTTCAAGCAGCACCCCCAACAGCATTTCCACAAAACATTAAGACAGTTCTGAGCCCAAAGTAAAAAAGATTGAGAAAGGAAAGAAGGAAAGAAAAAAAAGAAAAAAGTGCCCATGGCAAAGCAGTTCCAAACCATAGGATTCCCTGTGCTTCCCATGCCTTGGAAATATCCTACCCACTTTCAAACACTTTCCCCTGTCTTTGAAGGATCCTTATTTGCAGAGTACCTGCTCACACACCTCACTGTGCAGGTACCACACTCCTCACTTTCAGCAGTTAGCTCCAATTCAGTTTCTAGAAGAGGAAATTCCATTCACTTCCATCCCCCCTCTAACCCCACCACCTATCGCTCCAAGAATGATTATTTTTCCTGAAACCTGCTCCCCTCTCCACGAGCTCCAAATGAGTGATAAGCTGCAGAGTTTCAGAACTAGGCCAATAAAGTTAGCACCTTAAAGCACAGACAGCAGAGGACTTCGGCAAAATCTTACCTTTCAAACCCTGCACACAGCTGTCTTTTATGAGGCCTATGCAGCTGACAAGTCCTGGGACTTTCTCAAGCACAGGACCCATACAGGTGAAATTCTAATAGGTGGCAAACACCTGAGAACTGGACAAGAAGGCTACAAGAAAAAAGAAATCAAATGAGTAAAATGTCTTCCCAGAGCCACAGTCAGCTCTTGTGCATGGGGAGTTACGAATGCACTGGCTATAGACTTTTGTCCAAAGCTGTAGGTTTTTTTTTTTTTTTTTTTTTTTTTTTTTTTTTTAGTGAAGCTAGATTAGTTCATACAAAACTCAACAATACAGCACTGAAACCCATTGTTGATATTCAACATTTTTCACATAGCGGAACAGAATAGACAATACGGTATCTAGGAAACCATGGGCTGGATTACAAACTGATGATATCTCATCCTTCTGGAGGGCCTGTAAACCTTTTTATTACCTACCACAGAAGGGGGAAAGAAAATCCGAAACAAAACACCACAGCATAAACCACCCCGTATTGATAATGTTTGAACTCTTTTCATAAATAAATGAATTTAATCTTTTTCCTAGTTCTGTCCTAAGCTCACCCCCCTACAATATGCATACATAATGAAACACTTGCCTTTCACACTGCTTAAATAACTGTTAAATGCACAGCGTTCATGCCAGTCTGTGCCATGAAGCTCATTTTAAAAACAACTTCCACATTATATGTGTAAAAACAGATCGATACCTGGCCTTAGAGTATTTCTTACACTTTGCAACTTATAGATAATAATGCCTTTCTTATTCTGTAACAACATAAATCATATTTTCCTTCGCACATAAACTTAAAACTGCAGTTCCTACTGGGCATATAAGAACATTTGAAATAATTCAGCTGCCCACTAATTTTTTTCAAAAAATTCTTCCATTTTTAAACCTTCATTTGAACAGTCCCTGTACTTGCACATCACATCTCCAGCTTTCACCATGCTCAGTTCATGATCCTTCAGTGTAAACTCCATTTTGTCTATTTTTGCTGCACTTATACTGCGCAAAAAGGAAAATAAACACAGTGTTTATAGGAGATCCATTTACTTCTGCACCGATTATTTTTATGTTTCAACCTCACTCCTTTTCCTCAGACTCCAGTTCCCATATTTTCCTTAAAACCCCAAATAGTCTAGGTAGCCACAGAAGTGATTGTTCCTACCAGTTTCTTTTCATCACTTCTGCAATTGACCAATTGACAACTGATTGATGGTTATCTTTTCACTTCCACAATGAAAGAAATTACCATCACTATAGCTATGTACAGTAAATGCCTCCAGAGTAAATTACATGATTCTAAAATTCTCCTTAGCTCACTTAGTACAACATCAACACAAAAAAGTTTCTTTTTTGCCTCTCTTCCTGTACTGCAGATTTGGCCTTTCCTGTCAGCTTCAGAAAAGAACTTGACAGCTTCTTTAAAAAGAGGAGTATAAAAGAACTTGAATAAGGGATGGCACAGGGCTGGGCTAAGGCTTCCATTCTCTGCAAGTGGCTATTCTTTGCACTGAAAAAAAAATTAGGCATGTGAGCACAGATAAGCCACATAAGAATACCCCAAAGAATATTCCCAGTGACCTTGAGATTTTGCTGCAATTCTGTATCCATTCTCTGCTGGAACAGCTTCATGAATTCTGAACTTCGGAATGACTAACTCATTGCCAGAATGTGCAATTTATTCCTCGTAGGGAGAAAAATCACTCCCACAAAATTAGGAGGGGAAAGTACGTGCCACTACAAAATAAAATAAAATAAATTTGTCCTTGGATTTTTGCAATGGTTCAGATGTATTGGTAAGAATTTGGCTCCATTCCCATCGCTGGTTTTAGTGATGTTGAGATTGAAGAGAGATGCAATTCTATCTAAAACCAAACGCCCCTCTTAATTTTGTCAGAATTTTTAGCTCCTGCATGGAAACATGGTGAAAACTTCTGATTGCTGTACAATTAAGGGCGGTTCTCAGAACATTAAATAAACCACTGAGAAAGATTGAGAATTATTTATTGGGTTTTGTTCCTTCTTGGAGAGCACTCTATAATTGAAGCTAAAATAGACTCATTATATCTCATTATTTAAATAAACACTAAAGGAGAAATGTAACTCTGCTTCGGTGTGGCCAAAAGATTTTGTAATAATACAAAAGCCTGTGTACTTTGCAATAAAAGATACATCTGCTCACAGATCCTCTCCAGTTCAAGCTACAGCCTTTAAAAGCTTCTGTTACTTTCTGCAGGCTTATAATTTCTGAGTTTTTCACACTTCAGACCACCACTATTGCTAGGTTTTAACTGTAGGCTTTCCTGTGTTTTGGTTATCTGCAAACATCAGGACTGTGTAGTCTTCAAGTCCTCCTCACTAATTTATTCAGGAAAAGAGTTTTCTTGGAATTTATGTTATGCCATTTTGGAGGGATCCTTCCTGAGAGGTGAGGCTGTGATGGAGGATTCACTCCAGATCTAAATAAGATGTACAGATCAGATTAAATGCTTCTCAAATATTCCTTTCAGTTCTTTTATCCCCTCTGAATCTATCAGCAATATTACTTCTGGATATCTGTGTCCTGTACTGGCTTCCAAAAGAGAGGGGCAAACAAGAATCAGAAGAGATTTGATCTGAAATTCCCATGCTCCAACAAAAGACCAAAGCTCAACCAAAAGAAGACTAACCATGGTCTGCAATTAGCTATTACTGAAAAGACTTTTGAGAGCAAAGGACTCTTCATTACGAGGGAAAGAAAGGTATAAGAAATTACAGAAGATAATTCATTGCAGTTGTTTTACAGCTATTAGAGGACTAGCGAGGAAATTCGTGATGTAAAACTCATATTGTTCATTTCTTTCGTTATTGTTACTTTTTCAAAGAATTCTATGCCCATGTACCCATATCCAGGGAGAAATAGCTGGTATTAACATCAGTAAATTACAGATTTAGTGTACTGCTGTGCTAACTAGATGAAAGGAGGATGGTTGCTCTTAATGTACATAAATATGATTTGAAAAGGGACAACAGAGAAGTAAAATGAAATGCATCAGGTTCATCTTTAGTTAATTTAAAATTGCATTTTAAACAATTAACTGCAATTATAATACAAATTTGTGCTGGAAAGAACTGTACCAAAAATCAGCTACAACGGTCTTAAAATATATTTTGTCAGATTAATAATTATTTCTAGGAAACACTTTTGTCCACACATACATTTGTTCTTGAATATTTGAAGCAGTCATATTCCCAGCCCAATTATCTTTTCAGAGGCTGAAAAAGGCTCTGGGAAGCAATCATAAGACAACCCCTTCTCCCAAATATTTACTTGTAATATTAATTGAGCAATTTAACATATGAGATTAAATGTTAATATTTTTTGAGCAATATAATATTCTTGCCTCCCATAAAGAAAACAACTTAATGATGCAAGGAAGGAAAGATGCAACTGATTTTCGCCCAATCAAACTTTAAACTAGAGGCCTTCAAAGCTATTAGGTGCTGTTATACACACTTATGTATACACAGCTTTTTCTTAACCTGCATGACGGCTTGAAAATTTAATCAAGAAAAAGCAGAATAGAATTAAGTTTTTCCTTTTGCAAGTCTGATTTCCAGTTCTTTCAAACAGAAAGACTCATTTCAAGCCATTTTTGCATTGCTAGATGTCAAGAGGACAGCTTTACTGTGATGCATGACATGGGTTACTCACTTGAAGGTGAAAAGAAATTTGAAGAGTAACCTTCAAATCCTATTATGTCATAACTACTTCCCAGGAGAGGCGAAGGAGACAGCAGGGACTACGTGTATAAAACCACCTCTTTCTTCATTCTCTTGTCTCTGGGCACAGGCTTTTAAGTATTTGTATAATATAGGATCTCTGCCTTTTTGTTGCCAAGCATTCATAGTAAGTACTCCACAACATAACAAGAGTTTTGAATAGAAGCCAGAAAACCATCTATCAGTTCTGTTTTCCTCCAGGTTGCTTCACTGGGTTTTATGACTGAACTAAACCATATATGTGTTCTATAAAATACCTATTTTGTATACACCAACTAAAAAGGGAAAAAAAAAGAAAAAAAAAAGAAAAAAAAAGGTAAAGCTTTATTGGACCACAATTTAGGTTGGGATTCATTTAGATAATTCAAGGATCTGGTAATTCCCAAGACAGCCATTACCTGTGAAGTGTTGCAGGAATAGCAAATATTTTAACTGCATCTTTGTGGAGTAGACATGAAAGTTGCAAAATGACTGCTCCTGGAAGGATATCAGCAGACCCTTTCATGTCAGAAGGATAACTACCCAACAACAGAGCTTTCTGTAAAGAAGCTTTGAGAAGCCAAGGCATCACTCTGCATATACTAAGGATTTTGTTATAAATGCTATTATAAGAGATTCTATCAATCTAAATAAACCCTTCTTCTCACAATCATCAATATGATTTTTGAATGCTTTATAGGCATCAACTCAACCAATATGATAGAGACTAGTGGAAAGGCTCTCAATATAATCTCCTACAAAGCCTTATGAAGTTCAGACAGTTGTCACAGCTCTTATTTTAATGTGAACTAATTTTTAATCATAGTAAAGTACTTGAAAATTAACATATCCTTAAACTCTCCTCTGTGTCACCATCTCCATCAAACCAAGTGTGTTTATTCTGCTCCTTCTCTGCGCTGTGTTTGGGAGTCTGAGCAAAGGCAGCATGTGGAGCGAGGAGTTACCAGTGACAACAGTCAATAAAGAAGAGGTGGAATGCCTTCAGGACTGCAGCTTGTCTGGACATTGAACCAGCTGCTGGGTTTGCTGCTTTCGGGGAAGGCAGCACTCTCAATATTGAACATGATAGTCCACATTGGATCTTGTGACTTAGTACAAGTTCTTGAAGACTGACATGGTCTTTGCTACACAGAGGATGAAGTCAAGGACCACTTAAACAGCAAGAGGACTCGAGTTCAGTTCTTAATTCCAAGGCAATGCTAGCTAAGGTGTGGAGACCTGGGTTAGAGGAGTGGACAAAAGTATTTGCAACTACCAGGCATTCAGAATTCCTTCTGAGCATCAGTTTGGAAGATGCCACTTCCCCCCACCCCCCCTGCCCCCCCAGGAGAACAATTGTCTTTGAGACCAGCAACCTTAAATTCTTTGGTTTTGAGTGATATTATTATAAAATAACCCAATAGAAACAGCAGGAGGTTGTGAGCACTAACACTGCTCCTTACAAAGCAGACCACAAAGAACCAAGCACGGAACAGCAACAATCTGAACACCAAAGCTCACCTGAACTCTTGGTGAGTTTGTTCTTCAGAATAATCTGTTAAAAAATCCTGAACAACCAGGAGCAGAACAACATGTTCAGAGTCTCAGAATGTACTTTCTAACGGGGAACAGGACTTCTCTGATGCAACAAAAGAGGAGGAACATACATGTAGAGAAGAAGAAAACCTGACCATTTTCCTCTAATCTCTGAAACTCCAGAGCAAGCCCATGTGAGCTCTGACTCTGAGAACATGCATATTGAGGAGGAGCACAGCTACAGCAACATAACAAACAAGACAGAACAATGTAGGGAGCCAGAACCACTGAACATTCTGCAAGTGGGATTAATCCAGGACACAGAGCAGCAAGGACAAAAGCTGGAGTGTTGGAGGCAACATTCTGCAAAGAGAAGCTCAGCAACATATGTGACCTGAATACCTGAATGTAACCAGCAGCCATTCCCAAGACAGAGCTCTCCAAAAAGAACAAAAACCAGGACAAGATCACATGAGCTTTGAACTTCTCAAAAAAGAAAAGTTTTGTGGAAGTGCAAATGCAGAGAAGCATCAACCTGTGGAATCACAGAATCACCCTCTGTGAGTCCTGAGTGGTTAAAGAACAGAAAGAAGGTCCCATCTGTAAAAAAATAGATGACTAACGGGAGAGTCATTTGCAGCTTTGGAAGAAGAAATAAAAAATAGTTATTAACTCTGATGAAATACAAATTATTTGAAAAATCACAGAAGTACAATGGTGAGAGGATGGAAAATAAATTGCAACCAATAATTTCACCATATTTCACAGTGTGATTCTATTTTTGCCTTGAGCAGTGAGACCCAGTATCGACAAATCCATACCACAGGCTTTAAGTGGGGGAGTGTTTCTGCTCTGGATAATTGAAATGACTTGTCTGAAATTAATTGCATAAAAAGTGATCTGGTTTTACTGACCAACTATGAATCCCATTTCTCTCAATTAGAAGTGTACATGCAATTTAAAACCTAAAATTAGACACTTTAATCCATATTTAAGAACCAAATAAGCAGCATGGGGTCTGTGAAAAGTAAGCTCTTAAACCACTCAATATTATTTATAAACACATCCACAGGGATGAAGAAGAGAAGTAATATGCTGATATTGCTGAATGTTGAAACAGAGACTGGAGGTTTGATCCAGCACCTCAGGAATCAGGGTTTTTGTCATTCACAAACACATAAAGGTGAGCTCCCGTTCACTTCTTGCTCTTTGCTTTAGGGTCAAAAATGGCAAAAAGATGGCAGAACATGGAGGTCTTCCCTGAGTGGGATATTTTATCAAAAGTATGAACCATTTCCCTGTAAATTGTCCTGCAGTGACTGAAATGTGAGGATCTGCAGTGTGCTTACAATCCATGGGGCAGTTATACACAACTGCACATTCTGTAAAGCAAAATGATAAAAAATATTTTTGTTGCGTATTATGAAAATTCAGTTTTATGCAGTTAATACCAAGAAAGGTGCAAATAAATAGCATCCAAATTGAATGTTAACCCTGTCATCTGATGGGTGGTAAAAGAGATGTAAAGAAAAGGGGATGTGTGCTTTTATAAAAGATAAAAATATCTGTCATAAAACTGCTGTAACGTTTTGTCTCCTAACATCATATATTACTAAATTATTGAATAACCTGATGCACAGTTTCCTTTATACAGCTGAAGCAATTCACACAGCTTGGCATGCAAAACAAACAAACAAAAAAGAGCATAACTTGACATTTTCACATGCTTGGCATTGGTAGCAAGCTCATTTGTTTTTTTTTTTTCAGGAGTATTTTGCATTCTTGGAGTACACCAGCAGTGGCTATAATGTGTGATGTAAGTGTATCACAGAATGTGTTTATTACAGCCATTTCTCTGTAGCTGCTACAAGGGAACCCCTTTGAGGCTAGATAAAAGTTTGCCAAAAATAATATTCAAATATCCTTTTAATCAAAACAAGATAAAGAGGAGATTAGTGCCACCAGTGTCAACACCACCACTTCCAAAACATATGCTCAAATAAAACATGAAAGCTTTAGGGGATTGGTTTTGCAAGCTTCAGTAGCTCACACTTCCTCTCTCTTCCAACTCTATGTATTATTAAAATGCATCAGCTGATGATGTGTGTTAATGACAAGCTCCATCCTCAAAGGGGTCTCATTCATTAAAGGGGATGATCACACTGTAATTCTCAGAATTGAAAACAAAATATTTATTTAGATTATTAATTACGAATTTTGTTTCAATGTAGAAGATTAGATTCTTGTAATGTCATTTAAAATAAAACAATGCAAAAATATATTGCAAGAAAAAACCCTACATAAATATCAAGCAAAATTTAATTCCTATTTAAACTTTACAACTTGAGGATTTTTCTCCATAAAATATCAATTTTCATTATTATCATACCTGATAAAGATTAAATATTTTCTTTAATTCTAAATCTTCCTGTTCTTTCTCCACCCCCTCCCCCTCCTTGGAATAACAATTATAAATTACATATTTTCCCCTTTTACTTATGACTTGTTTAACTTTTAGATTATTGGAGAGAGCGTAGGGCTGTGATCTGTCATCAAAATGATACCCATTTAATTTTTATTTAAAATATCCAAATTTACATTCTCCCTCTGTTTTGGCAAAATTTAACCTATACAAAATCTAAGATCTGGATCTAGAAATTTCTAATTAAAGGAGCACACTTTCTTATTTGTTGTGGGAAAGCTAACCAACAAGAATGAGAGACATTAATTCAACTCAGTGCTTGGTGGAGCTACTGGGAGCTGATTTATGGAGTGCATCTTTCCTGTCTATCATCACTAGAAGAACTTCACAAAAAATGCCAGTTTGGCCCAAAATATGCATTTGATGGCTGCGTGGGATGGATTTGGCCACCAAAGGCTGCTGGTAAAAATTAAACCAACACTAAAATACAGAGAGCATTGAGCATGGAAACATCCTTAAAACTCGCAGTTAGGTGCTTAACCAGACGTGTAGTAGTTGGGGATAGTGTCTTTTGCATCCTTGAAATCTTATATATCACAGGTTTTCCTTGGGAGTTCAACCAAGACCTTGGGGAGCCCCTGTGCCGCGTTTGTCCGCTTGACGCAACTCCCACACGGCCGCTGCCCACGGCCAGGCAGCGTCCAGGGGCTGCGCGCAGCCGCCAGCTTAGAGGCAGGGGAAGAAGGTATCATTAGCACAAATCCCCAGCAAAGCAGATGGATTAGTAAAAGACAGGGATGGAACTTAAGCCCGGGGATCTTTTCTAAGCATCTTCCCCAGGACAAAACTGCCATTTCCTTCCCGGTCGTTCTGTCCGGGGAAGCTCCTCGCCGAGCTGCCGCTCTGCACTGAGTCACTGCTCCACATCTGCTGCTGCCATTTGTGCTGCACAGATCCACAGTGCAGGTGTTCCACGGGCACAGGGGGCCTGAGGTGGCACGAGGAAAGGCCACAGCTGGGGATCTGTGCTCCAGAGCCACATTTAGGGCCAGTCCCCAGGAATGGGTGCCAACAAGACGAAGATGAAACTGGGAGCGCCAGTCACACCAGCTGCTCTGACGCTCTGAATTCCATGCTGAAAACAGCTTCTGGAAAAACACAGCCATGGGAAAGAAAAACTAGAATGTTGCACAAATTTAAATACACAAAGTTTGCCTTGCTCTGAAATTCCATGAGAACACAGATTTTGGGCAGACTTACATCATTTCATCAGATACTTCCCTTCAGGTGTTTGTGACCTCAGCAGCATTTAGATGAACACCTCTCTTGGCTGAAATAATTGGTGGAGTGATTCATGATGGCATTTGATGTAGAAGAAGCTGCACTCTTTATAAATAGCCATTACACACATCTTACTCCCTAAATTTGGCATGCATTTCAGAGAGAAGTGTTTTAAACCCCAGGTAGCAAAAATAAAAACTTCAAAGAAGTTTACGGTATTTTCAGAAATTCTTACTGAATTCATACATATTTACTGAATAAGTAGAACACTTTAAGCCACTTTATTCTTCCTGTGACCAATATCAATTTGTTACTAAGGGCTTCCAAGGCAATAGTGAAAAATACATAATGCCTGTACTAAATATATTCTGAAATTTTTAAAAAGCTATATTTAAATAATGCATTACATAGGGAAAAGCACGATATTTGAATACACCTTCTAATTTTCACTGAGTTTGCAATAAAAACAGTTAACTAGGTTAGTCACATTACTGTGTGCAAAAGAGATAATTTCCAATGGCTCTGAGTTGCACAAATAGTGCCATGGGATATAAGACCCTCTTGAAGGTTTTGAAACATGATCTTTTCACTATTTAGTAATCATGCCCAAAATAAAACTTGCTTGTATCAAAGTACGAAACCGATTCTAATGTCGCTTTCCCAGACAGGAATTATCCACCATTAAGGTAATTACTAGGGGAGAGCTAAATTCACATTAAACTCCGTGACATATTATGCCAAGAAAGTCACTGAAAAACTCTTGTTTACTTATATATTACCTTATACTCTTTTCAAGCTTGTTTTTCATATTACCAGCATGAGTACAAAATACAATTATTAGAAAAAGCTCAAAGCACAAAGCTGCTTTTTAAAGATCACAATTAAAGTAAACCAGATATAGCTCCAGAATTGCAATAGAAGGGCAGAGACAAATTAGAATTTTAAGGAGGAAGGTGGAAAAGGTACTTCACTGCAAAACAGGGCCACAGTGAAACTATGCATCAATGGCAACAAATTACTTAAACTCATAGTACACATGACAATTTATTTACTATAAAGGTAATGATTTATTGTGCAACACCCCTGAGTTGCAGTTCATCTTCACGCAGTTAAATTACAATTTCCTTCCTATGGTGAATACACACAACCCATAGTTATTTGTTTGTAGGATAAGATCACATATCTTCAAAACCATAGCAGGTCATTCATTACCAAATGTCTGTGAAAATGCCTCTATAACCTGGTAAGTCTGCCTAAGCAGCACCAGAGGCTAAACCCCATATTATATCAGGCAAACATATCTGTGTGTACATAAAGACTTAAATAGTTCCCAAAAGCTGTGCTCCATCAGTGCTCCTCAGTTTGTATTTACCGTACAGAAGATGGTATCTTAAATGTAAACAGTGTGTACTGCTCGGGTTTGGGGCTGAGTTAATGGTGATTGTTTGCACAGGATAAAACCACCTCATTCTTCCTGTCAGATGCCTCCAACAGAAGATTTAACAGTCTTTATTTCCCTCTCAAGAGCCGAGAAGCCAGATGGAAGCCAGGCCAAAAACCTTCAGCAGAGGCTTTTGATTTAACCATACTACTGGTGCAACTCAGAGTTTTAGCATGTATTTATGAAGGATACCAAACCCTGACAGCGTTGCAGCTCTTTGGTGAGGCTGAGTTAGCAACTTGTCCAGGGAAAGTAAATTTTTGCCCTCACGGTGGCAGAGAGAAACTAGAAAATACAACCCATTGGACAAGGCAGAAATAAAAGTTACTGTGAAAATTTCATTTTGTCATTAAATTTAAATTACAGTTTTTGAGAATCATAAGGAACTTTTCCAAGTTTTTCAGCTTGAGCTGGCTTTACTACCAACTTTTGTTTACAGAAGACATGTAAACAGTAGGGTTATGTAAGCAGATACCCAGATATTCCACCACAACCCACCACCCAGTATAAGAGTAAAGTTAGAAACGAATCGCTTTTACATAAATTTTCCTGAAGAAAATTATTCACTTGCAAGCAATGCTTTTAATCGAAATACAAATTTTCTTTTGGAAAAAATCCAATATTTATTGTGAAAAAAATTTAGAAAATTATTTTCATATCCTAACTGGAGTTCAACATACTTAGCTAGAATTTAGTTTTATAGCCAGTCTTAGTTTCCTTCTTGAAAGTGTGTCCCAGTGTGAAAGTGCAAACAAAATATTTGGTTTTCAGTACTTTCGGGTACTTTCAGTGCTTGCAATTTTTATTTATAAAATTCATATAAAATCTTTCCCTAACTGCTTTGCAGCAGATGCACAATGAATTTAACTCACAAAAATGAGTACTTGGCTAGGTAGCATATCCAAGTATTGTGTTGGGGATTTTGAATTTCTATCAGTTACCCATGACCTAAATAATGCCATGCTGGTGAGCACAGTTTGAATGAGAAGAGCAGCACAAAGATACAACAGACTTGAGAAACCATGAAACCAATCACTTACTTGAATCTTATTTTATAAATTTATTTAGCGTACAAGATAATGAAAGAAAAGACTTTACTTTTCTATTTATAATTATACTGTTATTAAGTGGCAAAAGCTACAGCTGAATAATATTTTTCTTCATTTAGTAGAAATATTTAAGTGTGCTTGGATATTTTAATATTATAAACAAATTAATTTCTAAGAGTTATAATTTTGTTTCTCTACTGCAATGTTCATCATTGGTAAAGTCATTACAAATCCAGTACTAAAATTATAGATATTATAGTTATACGCATCTCTCATACATTTCATGTAGCTGTTTCAAAGTACTCTCCAAAAAATAAGTTTAACACAACCCTCATTAGAGGAAAGTTTAATTTTAACCATCTCAAAATGAGGCAAATGTTTGCCCCAGGTCAAAAAAGAACAAGGAAAAGTCTTGCCTCTCCACCTTTTCTTTATATTTATGAATCTACATTAATTTAATTGGAAACATATTTAAAAAGAAGGTTGGTCCTACAGCAATGGTGCTGGCACTTAAAAGTTCACGATGTAACATAGACTCCTAAATTCTATGTACCATCTCCAAAACATCTGTGGTTCCAAACTAAAGTCATGCCCAACTCAGGACAGTGCAAACTGAAATAGAGATGCAATCCTTTATATCCCTGTGTCCACAAGTAAGAGATTTACCTGTGGAAAGAAATTTTACAGCTACTTGGACATGAATCTTTGTGTCATATTTATTCTGTTTTCAGAAATCACTACCCGTCAGCGCAAGCCATTGAAATTCTTCTGAAGAACGGGAAGAGCCCAAACATTTCCTTCACGTCAAAAAACAACAAGAGGGCTTCTATCCCTAGCAATTAAAAAATGGAAGTGCATGTCCTGACATGAGTTTTAATTACTGTATGGGGGCAACTGACCTTTTTCCAGACAGCTCAGGGGCGACTGTATGAAGGACCCATTTCCCATGAAACCAGCCTCCAAAGATTTCATCAGACAAAATGGTAATGAGCTATTGCAGTTGAAATGAGCTGATTAGTTTTTCCCCCCAGCTGCTGTTCAATTAATGAACCACTTTTTAAAATTTTGAAATGAAGTTCACTAGTCATCTATTTTTATTTTCTTAAATTGAAAACTGATAACTGAATTCAGCTTCTTGGTGACACAAACAAAAAAAAATAGTCTGAATTTCAGATCTTGAAGAAGTGTTAGGAATTTGAAAAAAAAAAAAAAGGCATTTTTAAAAGCAGTGAATATTTAGCAGCAAAAATTCCTAAAGGACTGGTAAAATACAAATGATTGAAGTAGCAGCCAAAAAAGGGATGCAAATGACTCTTAAATGAAAGGTTATAGAGCACTAGAGGTGTTTAATCCAAATAACAAACTGTTGTTGTCAATGAAAGATCTGATACAAACCGATTTAGATAATGCAGAAAAATGAACACACAATTTGACAGCTACCCTGGATTTACAGAATCATGGGATTAAATGCTTTCCACTTATTCAAAGAGGATTAGTCAGGATACATTTATTTATTTAAAGCAGATCTTTTACAGAACTAAAGAGTTTACAAATGATACGGAGCGATGGAAAATAGAAAATCCATATCAGCTTTAGCTTCTATCATTCAGCCACAGATGGGAAACTGCTTACTACCAAATACATAAGATAGTGCATTAGCAAAATAATAATAATTATATTAATAAATTTGGTGCAGCCTTAAAATATTTAGTCAAGAAAAGAGAACACTAAAAGACTTGGGTGGGCCATTTGCAGAGAAAGGCAATAAAATGTGAACACACTAACGAAACATCCACAACCAGAGCTGATCCTGGGAAACACAGGTGCAAATCAGGGATAATGCTGGTGGAACTGTATAGCTGCAGTTGGTCTGAGATGGAAGATATTAACCAGATGAGATTGGAAAGCAGGACTCCCGCATGTAAGTCCAAGAACTGCTGAACACTCACTACAGGGCACTGATTAAGTCACTTCACTTTTCAGTCCCCATTTCTGTTAAGCGGGGAAGATTTTAACCTGAAAAGCGCTGAAGTTTTAATTAAACGTCCGATAAGTGATTTACTCCTACAGTAAAAGCTTCTCCTCATGAGCAAAATAATAACAGCAACATTGTTTGGAAGTTTCTGCCTGTGCCAGAATCACGTCAGAACCTAATTTTCATCACTGCTGAAGGGTATTTATCAGCTCTGGCAGTGCTTTGTGCTGGCTCTGGAATGCCTTCTCATCACCAAGGTGTTGAAAGTCAAAATCTTATGTTTAGGTTTTTGGTAAGAAAATCTGTACATTAGAGGCCAAGAAAGTGAGAACTGCCTCTAAATATGACAATAAATGGAAAATAAACAGCTCAGTGTAACTGGGTCATTGGAGTGCTTGCAGTTTCACATGTGAAATTTGCATTGTAATTGTCGGTTTCTGAACTCAATATATTTAACATCCTTAATATCGTCCCTATGTTGCTGTGCTTCGAGCACTCCTCCCCCCCCTCCAGAATGAAATCACCTTCCTGGATACCTATCCCGGTTATAAATGTGAACAGGTTGCACCACTGCAGTTCATAACAATATTTGTGTAGCTGGGGAATGTTGCTTCCCTTCAGAACACCCACGATCCATATGCTTCTTTTCCCACCAAACCCCAAGCATGCAAGAGTGGTCTAAAGAATCAAGAAGGGAAAAAAGGAGGTAGCTACCACTACTCCTGCCCACCCTTTGCACATGAATAGTACCAAAGACAGTGCCCTTGAAGACAAAAATATGGACTTTTTGAGCTAAAATTAAAACTGATCAATGTGAGAGCCTTCACTAAATGAACTACACGCAGTTTTAGCTGCCGTGATATACCTGATTTAATTTGCATCACATGAAATTATCCAGATAATGACAGTGACCCCTGTGCCTGTTCATTTCATTTCCCCAAACTGCTGGGCCTATCATTAACCAAGGCAAGATAAGATAACAGATGGCTGTGAATTAATCTTATCTTCAAATATCAAATGCAAAAAAAAGTGTCTCAATTAAGACAAATTAATTTAGATTCAGCATTCTATAAGTAAGTTGAAATAGATTCTGTGTCCACTTCAGGGTACAATAATGAGTTCATAAATGAACTCACACTTTCTTACTAATGGGGATGCCGATAAAGCAAAAGTTGTAAAACTTCCCAGATGTTACTTCAACCATTTTGCTCAGATTTGAAAAAGCAGATGTGGATGGGCCTGTAGATTCATTTAAATATTGACCCTAGCTTTATGACTAGATGTAAACAAACAAGACTTGACAATGTAGCCACTGTTTTAGGGAAACAATGACCTCATTATGATCACTCTGAATTTTCTATCACTCAAGCAGACTTGTGAACTCAGTCCAATCCAGAGGATTCCTATTATAAATACTAAATATTATTTTAATGACTCTAGGGGACTTGCATATCTATTTATGTAATATATACATACACATGTATAGATTGCTTTCTTGGAATATATGCCAGATGAAGAAAGAGAAGCAGGGGCACTGAGAGCAACAAAAGGAATTCAGGAAGAGTGAAATGGTGAGGAAGCAACCTGCTTTGACATGCCTGCGCCTGAGCCTTATTGTTTCATAGCCGAACTCTTACTGAAACTATGAATTTGAGTCCTCTGAACTGTCTGTGGTAGACAATACTTCATCGAGGAGCTAAGGGCCTGCAGGTCACCGGCGAAACACCAAACACTGAAAAGCAGCAGTGAAGTACTTCAAAAAAGAACAGGTAGACACGTACACTCAGAAAGCTCCTCTTGTGAAGATGCATCCTATGCCAGCAAACAAATGCTGCTTCTTTTCTTCTCTCTAAAGCTCAGAACACTCACAAAGTGTGAAATATTCTAAATGATACGCATCCAAGATGCATGAATCCTACTTATACTCTTCTTGACGGGTAAAAGTGTCATAGGGAATCGTCAGCACTTACGACTAAGTGGTCAAGTACCTTGTTTGGTGAACAGCACTCCCGTTTCTCCTCCAAATATTCCTAAGTGCTGCAGACATCTTGGCTGCACAGATTGTAACTAAGAGCCCACCCTTTCCCTCCAGAGAAATTCAGAATATAGCAAGCCACCATCACCAGTGGAATATAAGGATATCTAATTCTGCTGATGAATTAAAAATTTCACAGTCTGAAAACTGTAGCTTGTGATGCAGTGGTGTAACACAGAAACTCTCTTGCCTTTAATTTTCTGGTTATAGTGATGCTGTCATTGCAGGCATCATCCCCCCCAATTTCTCTGAAGACTCTGATTCTCCTGGACGTGAGATACTTCTGCCAATTTGAAATAGGCATAAAACAATCTCTCAAGGCTCTGTCCATATCTCCATAATATATGGAAGCAGTAAAAATAAGAGAATTGGAATACTGTAAAAAATTCTAAGATGAAGATTGTGACAGACAGGAATGCTCTTTTGCCCAATCAAACAGCCAGATTTTGCCTGGTATTTTAATTCTTATTGCTTCCAACACAGCTGCTCTTCACTGATGCCATTCTCATCTGTTATTTTATCCTCCTTATTCCTCCTGCTTCCTTTGCTGCAGTTTTATTGACTACATTTGCCTTATCCTGGATTCCCTCTCTTGTTTAAGTCATTCACTCTGATTTCGCAGTTCACTCTTTCTCTCTGCTTTTTCTCTTTACCCGGATGATTCAAATCTTCACACTTTTATTACTGAATTCCTTTGGAGGTTACTCAAAGAATTCTGTAATCGCTTATGAGAAAACATTGATTTCAGCAGGACTCAATATCAGTCTCCTTATCAATATCTATCTTGTTTAGCACAAGATCAATTTTCCACCTCAAGGGAAAACCAGATCTAAATGTTCACCCAGCCATGCAAATACTGTACTTATTTCATTAGAACTCTCTGGAAGCCTCATCACACTACGGCAATGGAAGCTATGAACTTAAATTATAAAAGCAGTTAGAATAAAATAATTAATATTCAAAGAGGATGTGAGTTAATGATACAAGAAATAAACAGTCACCCACAAGCAGATGAGGAGCCTCCTCTTTTCCTTGTGGTGCATGTTGGTGTTTTTCCAGATGGATGTTATGTGAGAGCCCAGTGAGTGAGCTGTATTTGTTATCAGCAATTATCTGATCACAACTGACACACAAGATTTAGTCTTGAAACTGAAGAACCCACTACAGAGCCACAGAAAGAAGTATTAAGTTGGTTAATCAGCTGATTTTTCTCTTCCCACACCAAAAAGAAATAAAAATGCCTCTTTACATATTCTCTGGTGAAAGTAAAGAAAACCCTCCAAACTTTTTCAAAACGAAGCCATCTTCAAATCTTTGACACAATGGAGCAGCTGCTACTGAGTTTCCTTGATGGGTATATTCTGTCATTAGGGAAATCAGAGGCCCTGCTAAATACCTTTTTTGTTTGGTTGTTTGTCAGCTCAAATACAGATTAGGTTCTCTGACAACCACATTGTTTGTTTGCAAAAATACAGGGAGAAAAACCTTCAGTTGCAACTTGCATTCTATAGAAGCAGTGGATACACTCAGAAATATTTTGTTAAACTCATTTACAGTAGGAGATTTTACCATTATTTAAATAAGCAACGTAGAAAAGCCCAACTTAGATGACTCTTTCAGCATCACTGTGCAAAAATGATGTAAAATCTCTTAAAATACTAAATCTAAAGCAGATAGTAAACTTGCAAATTTTACTCAGGAAATACTAAGTTTGCAATTAAAGTATATTTTGAGTAAAACAATACTGAGTTCTGAAACTAAGCACAGTATTGAAAAAGATGAGTCAGAGTACGAGCTACTCGACAAAAGAAACTTCAACAAAGAGGAGTTTGTGACAGAAGGGTAAGGGCCCTTTTTTATCTTACCATAGCCTTGGATATAAATCAGAGCTGACTGGAACAATAGTATTTACATGGCAAGCTGTGAAAGCCTAAAGAGAGATTTCTCTACCTTCATCTGGAAAAACCCACATCCAAACACGCCATCTGCCACGGACTGCCCAAAGCCACTGTGTCCTTGAGTGCTGTGGACATCCACAGGCACAACCAGCCTGTAATTATCTTGCACCTTGCTCTGATGATATCCCGTCAGCGTGGAGCGGGACGTGTGTGGAGACACACTGTGCATGCTTGCACACAGCCACATTCTAAACTATGATTTTTAAACTGCAGTCCCCAAAATTAACAAGCTTCAGATCATGGAATATAGAAATGTTACTGGCAGTTATAATACTGATATTATTATGATAGAAAATATGCAAAATTATCTGGGCAACATTGTTTTAATTATAACATAACATAAAGAAGAATATAATCTATATAAGATCATAAATACTAAATATGGTCTCAAGGAAATGTTGACATTCCTGTCTGCAGCTTGTTGCAACTTTTAATGGCACATTGAAATTTGTCTCTGCAAAGACAAGAAGGAGAGAATATAAATTTAATGCTGAAAAAAGTGCCCTCTTATTTACTTATTTTATGTGTTATTCTGTGCCAGCCAGTGATCATAAATATGTGTCCATACAGTCTGTCCCTCATCAGGGGAGAGAGAATAGCAGTATTGCCACTACAACTTCTTGTGAAAGAAATATGTGGTTTACAAACTTAATTACAGAAAGCACTAAAGCATGTTCCAAAACAGGGACTTTGAAGTGGAAAGAAGGCAGGAGATGATGTTAGCTAAAAATTTCATAGGACAAGGATCTGCAGTCAGGAGTTGTGTTTGTCATTTAACATGCAACAGAGAAAAGGGAGATAATAAACAGAGGAAAAAAAGGCTGCAAAAAGAACTCAGAACCTCAAACCCAAAAGATATTGACAGCAAGGAAACACAAGATGGCAAATCCAAGATCAGTAGAAGGTGATGTGGCTATCAGTGATACAGAAGGAGTGGAGAATGTGATGGGATCTTGGTTAGACTGACAATGAATCAGAAAGAGAAAAAAGCTGAGAACCCTTCATGACTTGCTCAAATTTGCTGTGAAGTTTCAAACTAAGCATAGGAATGATTTCCAGCTCTTGTCCTGATTGCACTGATCAGTTTGATTGCAGGGCTTCTTCCAAATGGAGTCCACCCATCACTCCAACCTCCTCTGTTCCTCTTGGAACTGAGACCTCCACATTGATTTAATGTATACACATGCAACACCTAACCAGGTTTTGGAGCTAAAGAACAAGTGCTTAACCATTTTTGCCACTCAGTTTCCCCTTCAAAACCTACAGTTGTGATCTTATGTTTTAGGATTTGTTTTTTATTTTCATTGCTTCTGAGAATTACCAGAACTACACTAGGAAGAAAACTGCATCTTAAATTTACCCACAGCAGTAAAATGGGGATTGCATCAATTTCAGAAGCCTCAGTCTTGACCTAAGAGTAGGGTCTGGTGCTTATCAGGTCAATATTTGCCCCGTTTGTGAATGTCAGCAGAAGTCCACAGAAGTGGCCATTATGAGGGTGATTCCAGGTGCAAACATCTGTCTGGTTTACACTGATAGAGAGTATTTCATTGTGAGCAAGGAATAATTTTTGGGCAGTCAGGACAATAAGGTACCAAGTGAGAAGAAGAAGTTTTTTGGAGATTTGTTCTTCCAATTTCATTTAGGAGACAATACATGTGTTGTGTGGAGAGTCGGACCAAATACAAACCAAATAATCCATCTGCACTCCTTACATTGCCTCTGCTTGAAGAATTACATTCAGTAAAAGTGTTGAAAAGCAGCTAAAGATGTCAAAAACATTTACAGGCTAAACAGATCCCAGCTCAGATAACTCCATTTCAAGCAATCTAAATTCATCCCCATTATCACTTAAGTGAGCATTACGGCTGTTAGCAAACCCCACACAAATATTCAGATTTTTGTTTTTCCTGTCATGCTGAAGGTTATCTCCCCAGCTGCTCTGAAAAAATCAGGTGACAACCGTTTCCCATGATGCTCTCAGGGCTGTCAAAATGTCCATCAAGCTGTCACCTGACCAATCGTTCCCGTGGTTCTCTTAGACTTCTCCTATGATAAATTGAAAGGCACTATTATCTGCCTGTTGTGAGGAGGAACTGCTTAGGCTTTGATAAGATATCACTAGTCCCAGGTGAGAGGAGGCTGACAGCACATCAAGACAAGAAAACACACGGAAACAGTGAACACAGGAGCAAAAGGTTTACAAACATCTGTTGTCATTATTTATTACCCCTTTCCTTGGTTTTAGCTCTATCCTTGTTTTGTGTCTGTTTAAAAAGAGACTTTCCTTTCTTCCCTGCCGGTATTAACTGCTGCTATTTTTAAACCAGTTAGTTGTAGAATGAGAAATATTTAAAATATGAAAGATGTCTTTAATAAAAGGTTGCACTAGCAGCCTTTTCTGACACACGTTGCTTTTACCATCATTATATTTTAAGTTTTATATGATTCTCATGATGCAATTATGTTACAAGAAAATGAGAAACCCTGTAAGATATGAAGATATTTTAAGCTCCACACTTCTTTTGTTGATACCTTGAGACCAATTCAGTTTCTCTGCTGATATATCAGATCTGTCCTTGAACAAGTATCTGGAGTTAGCTGAAGATACCTCAGCACCTAAACAATATGTTGTTATTTATTGTGGGCTGTCAATAAAAAGAAGCTGGTTGCTAACATCACCACCTTGTGTACAAATATTTGTTTGCATGCAATTTTAAATGATTTTAGGCAGTGCTACAATTTCATTAGACAGTGCTGCAAAACCTCCATTGCACAAAAGAACATTTTAATAATTTTATCACTAAAAATGTATTTGAGTCCTTCCGGCTTGTTTGACTACAATCTTATATTCATCTGAGTTAAGACTGATAGCAATCATCTACACCCTGTGGATAAACCCTATTCACTGGAGTAAGCAGTCAAAAATCCACAAAACAGGATTTTAGTGGTGGTAAATATACCTCCAAAACTATTAATAAGGGTAAGGCTCATAATTAAAGTACATTCAGCTAATTTCTAAGGCCTCTTTTCTAATGAAAGACTCTGTCGAGAAATAATGGATTATTTCATTTTGAGGCACTTTCAATTTCCTCACATTTTGAATATACACGTGATTTTAAAAGTGAAAGCTCAGTTCATCCATGGCTACAAAGCACTCTGATCAATAAACATGACAAGATGCTCCCTTCATGAGCCACGTGAAAAAGGTACAGATACAGTAACCACTGAACTCCATAATACCAAGCTGATGTAGACAGGATGGCTCCTTTCATCCCTTTTCATGCAGAAAATCAGTTAGTGTCAAGTGTGGGTGCCAGAGAAGAAAAACAAGAATGAAATAGCAGGGCATTTTCCCACTCTCAAATGAAAAATTCTACTGAGCTAAAATATTCTCTCAGTTATTGCTGACCTGCTGGCTCACGCAGCGGCGCTCTCTGGGCACTTTTCAATAAGAAAAGCGCACAGTCCCTTTCTCCAGGTCATTATAATGGAAAGATGTGGGAATATTGAAAAGAAAGAGATGTTATACACTGAGTAGCCGAGGTGGTGGCTGACTATTTGGATAATCACGTTACATTAAACCCATATTCCTTCTGTTTTCTCCAATCTTCGAAGGAAGAAGCACCAGTGCAGAGAAGGAAGGGACTTTTCACATGGTATCAGGAAAACAGTATTACATGTAGAGACTGAGGAAAAGAAACTGCACTCTGCATATGAGAAGCTGATAACTGGGTTGTAGAGGGAAAGCTGGATTTGATTGAGCAACAGCAGGTTAAAAGGGCAGGGCACAGTCATACAGGGCTCAGCACACGGACAGAAGGCTTCAGGGTGGCATAGGACAAAGCTGTGGAGGGTTTCAAAGACAGGCACAACAGCTGGATGATCTCAAAGGTGGATTTGCACAGCCAGGTAATACTTCATGTTAAGTGCTGATGTGTCTAGGAAGCTCCGCTGGGAAAGAAGCTAAAAATGAACATAGTGCTCACTACAGTATTTTGGTGAATAAATATTTGAGTATTTATTCTCAATAATGCATTTAGCATTGATCCTGACATAACAGAACTCCCTGACAGAAGCAGAAAGTATTCTGCAAACAGAACATTTTAAATTGTTTAGATAATGTCAAAGTCTGTCTTAGGCTGTGGAACCATAAAATACTCTGGCCACTGCGGTACTGTATTTTTCTCCACTAACCGTTTGGGATTTGAAGACAGAAAACAAATGTATGGAAGACACAAGTCTAGAGCTTTATATTAATAAATTAATTATGTTTACAGTGAAGAATTATTAAAGGAGATCAATGCACAGTTCTTTGTTAATAGTTTTGTTATACTTTGCTCACAGCTTGTTGCGTTTACCTCCTGATGGGGAGTTTTGTCTGCCCAGACTGTAAATGAAGAACAGGACTGTGAAAAAGCATCTGATCCTGAGCAGCTCCATACTTGCTGCCTCATCCACTCCAACAGAGTCCCAGCATTCCAGTCTAACACCTACTTAAATATGCAACCCTTTGCAGTGCCCAACACGTGCTTAACAAACCACGAAAAAACATTATCAATTATCTCTTCTATATTTTAACCTCCCTTTAGAAGTTCTTTTGACAAATATAGGAAGTGTTATCAATATGATTGAAAATGGAACAGATTTGCTCTTCTAATGGCAATAACTGCATTCACCAATGCCATTGACATAGCACAGGTTACTGCCTGGGAGCTGCCAGAATAATACAAAGGAAGTTAATATAGGAGAGAAATGAGCACAGAGAGGTAGAAGGGCAAGGACTGTAATGATTGAGGAAAGGTTGGCTCAAGTCAACCTGAGAGATAGGAAGTGGCATAGGAGAGACAGTAATGGGTTGTAGAAGCTGAGTCTTCAGTTTTAATAAAATTTCATAGAGCTCTTTCTTCAAAGTTCAACCTAAAGAATCTAGGTGCAGACACACAGGAATACTCAAAGAACTAAATGTGACCAGGATCTTCCCTAATCTCTGGGCCATTCAGCTTTGTTGAGGGAAGAGGGTTGGCAGTGGAGATACAGAGCTCTCGTTGCATTGGATATACTGTCACATGTACCAAAATAGCAGACCTGAAACACCCCTCACTTTGGGGTCCTGTTTCAATGTTGTGTGGTCTAAGACAGCAGAATCTGCTCTTTGGAAGAAAGAGCCTTGCAGCTCCCTGCAGCCCAGAGTCCCTCCATGGAGCACCCCCCAATCCAGGAGGAGAGCTACCCTCTCTGTCAGAGGTGATTTCTCAGTGGCTCCAGAGGACAAGGCAGTAGCTTTAACCGAGGGCACAGAGAGCAGAACTGTTATCAGCGGGTAACCCTGGGTATAAACTTACAGGATGTCAGCTGGGCTTCAGTCACTACCAACCCTTTTGTTTTTCTTTTGCTGTAAATACAAGGCAGATTGCTTTTATCTCCTTGAACAGGAGACTACCTTGACTGACCTCATATTCAACCTGGATTGTAAAGCCTATAATGTGGTCAGACTTCTCAAAACATCTGGCGCACCCTGATTTGGTATCTCCAGTATTTTTTCCAATCCCCCATCATGTGAAAATATTTTTACTTTGACAGATCCCTCTGGGTTTACAAAACCTTCTGGACTTCTGCAAGACCCAGTGTACAGACAGGATGTGAAAACAGAGTACAGTAGAGTTTCAGCCTTATGATGGAGGTAGGCCAAAAATCTTGCAAGAGAGATGGTAACATCACTGAAAATATATGAGAATAAGAACTGCCATCCTAAGTAACCTAAACCCCTCAATGTTACTAGTTTTGAAAGGCTCTCTCCTTTTGGACCTTGGCCCTGCCTATGTGTACAAGTAAGTGAATGGAGGCAAATGTAATGGGACTACTCATGCATAAAGCTGGTCACATGCATTAACGCTGGCAGGAACAAGGACCTTCTTTTCATACTTACACTAGAGGATGGTAAAAGAAATGCTGCTCAAAGAAATCCATCAACTAATTCAAACTCTAAGCTAGCTACTTCAGAACCTCGTACAATGGCCACGCTCAATGGGTCCATTGAAGACCTGGAGACGAAGTAAAAACAGGTTTCTTTTTGAAGAACATTACGGGATCAATATAGTGCTGTGGATATTAGGAAAAGTCACTTTAATAAAAAGGAAATTGCACATAATGTAACAAAACAATTGCTATTTGGAAGGCTCTGAAGAAATGGAACAATGTAATACGATATTTCTTAACTTCATTTCCCATCCATTGCAGAAATCATAACAATAAAGTTTTCTACATAAGCAACTTCATGAGCTGAAAGAAGAGAATGTATAATTCCTTTCCTTGGACTAAGCCAAAAGAAATGAAGAAAAAAATTGATTCTTCTCTCTTAGCCTCCTGTGTAAAATTTTTCTCCTTATCATCTCATCTAGTCATATCTTTCTGCAGTTTGAATTACCCTCTTTTCCTCAATCTGGTAAGGCAGTGAAAGGATGTTTGTTCTGCTAATTAACTTTATTACCCTGATAACTCCCTGCAGCCTTTGACGAAAACAATTACCGTTCCTCCTTTTTTTTTTTTCCCCCACTGGCAAAAAAAAAAAAAAAAAAAAAAAAATAACGGAAAAAAAAAAAAAAAAAGAAAAAAAAAAAAAAAAGACGACTATTAATTAGAAACGAGGCCCCGGTCCCTGCCATGTTAGCCTGCCACGTTCTCAGACCCTCGAGCGGGATAGCATTACATTGTCAGTAGTAATTTAGCTCTCATCTGTCTCTGCTAATTATTGTCACATTCATCAAATTCATCAACAAAAGTGCTCTCAGAAGGATTGCATATTTGCAGTTAATACAGCATAAACTGGTATTACCCATCACCACATTTGTGATGATGAGAGGGACACAACTTATTCATCCCTAATTAGAGCAAGCTGGGTAATTAATTATACATTCCGCCTTATTACTTCTGAGTTCCCAGATATTGTTTGTCTAAAAAGGGGGAGAGAGAGGAAGAGAGAGAAGCCTGAAAATTAAAAAAAAAAAAAAAAAAAAAAAAAAGGAAAAAAAAAGAAGGGGGGAGAGAGAGAGGAGAGAGAGAGAGAAATGTGTGATGTGTTTTGTCACATGTGCTATGCCATAATTCCCACCTGACAAACTAGCTGAATCAGTAGAAAATTGCAAGTTGTCAGCAGCAGAATAAACTGCTGTAATAGCTGATTAATGATCAACACCTGTGACAGGTGCTACACGGGACTGTAAACTTGGTGTGATTAACAGTCACCGGACGAATAAATATTAGTGACAGTCAGTGGAGAGCGATTTTGTGTGTTTTAACAAATCTCACACATTACAGTTATTGATATTTCCAGTGTAGGCACTTTCTTTTTGGTAATTATCTGACAACACTGAAAGTGTGTTTTAATCCAGTATGTTTGTTTCTCTTCTCTTTATTTCAGAGTTCAAAATGATGTCTTGACAAGATGACCTTGCATAGTTCACGACTGTGGACAAATTCAGAATAGTCACAAATACTTTGTTCCATGTCCAGCTCATGGCAACACTCCCAAATATCTTTTCAAGGGACTTAAATATGCTCATATATAAGCCTACAGAGATAAAAACATAAATATTGTATAATTATATATATTTTTGGAGCTATATTTTCAAAGCCTGTAATTCTAAGAGTCAACTCAGTTTTGTTTCTTATGTCACTGCTTATGACATACACATGACTGCTGCAGGAAATCTGTATTTATTTTATTTTACCATCAAAATTCATGAATATCTTCTGAAGGACAATTTCATTTTCATTAATTTAGACTTAGAAAATTCCTGTTAAAATGGGGCATGAAAGTTATTTCTTCATGTGATTGCTCTATGCTCAGCTTAGTAATGTTTAATCAATTCCTAGATACAACTAAAGCTATACCAGGATACTCTTTGGATAGCATAAACCACATTTTTCATCTTTGTGCATGGTTACAGATATGCTGATTAGGTAAAATATATATTCTGGTGCAAAAAGACATGTCTTAGAAAGTGAAAAGACGTGAACACCGACTCAGAGAAGCCAGTAACTGCAGATTTCACCAGTAATCCAATGTCATTCTCAAACTCTACATGATATAACGACAGTCTTCCTCTACCAAGTCTTTACTGGGCCAAAAGAAAAAAAAAAGAAAAAAAAATCACAAGTCACGATTTCAGTTTCATCCATGCATGTGAAAGAAACTAATTGTTGGTCAGATATATCTAATACATCACTCTGTCCATGTGACAGCTCAGCTGTGTTACGTACTTGGTCTGTTAGAAAAATATAGATCAGCATTTTCCTCAGAACAACTATTTGTTATAGCCAGAAGTAATGAAAAAATATCATTAAATATATCCTACCTGTCAAGGTTTACCTGCACATTAGGAGACATGGAAAGGAGTAAAAGGCAAAGAAATTACTGCTTATGTAATTTCCTGAAGAGAAATAATAATATATATCCTTTCCTAGAACACAAAATATTCCAGTCATTTGAACCTTTAATGGAAAACCCTGAACACATGGAACTGGGCTGTTGCTTCTCCTCCCAGACTCACAGTCATGCATCCATAACAGCCAACTGGACTTTTTCCTTCCATTCCATGTTTTCTAACAACAGCAGAAAAGAAAGCTTTCATTCCCTGGTCTAATTGATTACCAACCTGCTTTTAGGCATGAATTGTTACACAAATTCTTCTTTCAGACGCAGAAAACTGTGGGGAAGGGCTCCATAAAAGGGTGGCATTTAGGTCACCTGAGAAACTCCCTGCATGAAACAACTTCCCATGAACTTCCCCATCATTTTTTTACAGTTGAAATAAGGACAGCGGAGGGATTTAGAGAGAAAAGAACATGAACATTATTTCCACAGGACTCCATCTAATATTTGTCCTTTAAATAATGAAAAGAAGGTGGAAATAAAATCGAGTCTGCTCTTCAGGAAAATATTATTTCTAATTTTTTACCAATGTGCGTCCTTCAATTCCCCATTTCCATTCATTCCTGTGCCAGAAATATAAAAGTCCCAAACAACCCATTTAAAAAAAAAAAAAAAAAAAAAAAAAAAAAAAAAAAAAAAAAAAAAAAAAAAAAAAGCAGCGCGATGACAATATATTTTATGGATAATAATTTGCTAGGTATAATACTTTTGTTTCCTGATTAATCTCCAGTGCAGCAACCTGAAACATTGAAGCAATAGCTTGAAAGCTTTATGCAAAACATATGTAAATTTGTTATGCTTTAGTAGAGATACATCTGAATAGGCAGCAGTGCCATGAGCCAACAGCCTCAGAAGGAGGCCAAGCCCACATCCAGATGCCACTGATAGAGAGACACTGTGTGGCATCAATGCTCCCAGCTGCCGGGCTCACCAGGCTTTTATTACAACATTTGACTGCATGAGACCTCCCAAAGCTCTCGACTGATAAATCATAATAACACACAGAAATAATTCCAGTAAGTATAAAATATTTAACAGTAACAAAAAAAAAAAAAAAAATTAGATCTCAAAATAAATATTTTCTTACAAGCAATTGCTATCTGGAAATTGCTTTATCAGTTTATTGAACCAAAGAGAGCAAATAAGAGCCTAAAAAAAAAAAAAAAAAAAAAAAAAAAAAGCTGAATTTAACAACTTTTTAAGGTGATTTTGCATCTTTCAATACTATATTTTATGAAATTGAATCCATCACCTGTTCCATTTACAGAGACATAAGTTTAGTCTTTAAAATGAAGAGTGGATATAAAACTCAAGCCAAGAGATCAATTTGCTGTGCTTTGGAACTACTTGCAATTTGAAAAAAATATTTTAAAAAAAGTTAGAAAAAATGGAAATTATCAAAAGATAATGGCATAACAAATTAATCAGGCTTCAGGAGAAAAGAAATCACTCATTCCCCTGTAAAGTGCAAACCTTGTTATTTCTCATCACTTAATAATGTTGCAAATCTGATTTAGCAAGTAATTCTCATCCATTCTTTAAAGTAGAACAAGTCAAAAAAAAAAACAAAAAACAAAACAAAACAAAAAAAACCCTAAGCAAGTTTCACCAGGAGAGCAGCCATTATGGACTATTTGACTCAATTTAAGTAAAATTAATTTGGGATTGCAATTCAGTATCACTGTCACTCTCACTGTTTGGGCTATGAATCAATCATAAATAGGCTTCAAGACAGATATCCTGTTGTTTAACAATAGTTCACCAAAATTTTTAGAGCAGCAAATTTCATAAGATAATTTTAGATTATTCACTGACCCATAGAACATTCATTATCAAATTCATGTGGAAAGGAATGTGTCTGAAGAAAAATACTGAATTCAAAAGAAAATCTTTCGTCTTCTAAATCACACAAGAGCAACAAAGAATTACCCCCCAAAATTACAGGAGATCTTGACCCAGATCAACAGTATTTGTAAAGTTCTTCTTTCATTCATTCCCAAATGTGAAGAAAAGCATTTGTCAGAGAATGCTGGTGTCACAAATCTTAGAAATGAATTGGAAATATTACTTGTTTTCTGTAGCTATTTCTAGCACAACAGAACAAGGACAACCAGCATAAAATCAGAACGGTATGAACAAGCATGGCTCTCATTCTCTTTTGTTCATGTCACTGTCCCTACCACTTCAAAAAAGAAATAAAAATTAATGATTGTTGAACTGTATTCTGGGACATCTTGGCTTTTTGTGCTTCATCCGACACTGTTAACTATGTAATTTCACCATCTCAGCATAACATCCACACAAGACTTCCAAGATATTAACTTGATTTCTTTGTACAACTCCTTTTCAGAAGTCATTTGCAAAGCATCTGCATCCTCTAAAGGGAGAAAAAAAATATGCAATTCACCTGATGAAGATAGAAAATTGTAATTACAGACCATCCAACAATTTTGATAATTTCAGCAAGGCAGCTTGCTGAAAACTATGTCTTTTAGCTTAGAAAATCACACAAAGCTTCTCTGTAGTGGTGTCTGTGGCGCAGAACTGCACAGGGAAAAACTGAGAAGAAAACCAAGTGTTTTTGGTACAGGATCCCCTGTTCGCAAGACTTTACTTATGCTCCTTATGGGCTGAAACCTCTGCAGGTGTGATCCCACAGGTCCCCCTCATTATTGGTAACAACATTTCAAGTCCATGTGCACAATGAAGTTCATACCTTTCGCTTTGCAGACAATCTGAATGACTAGAAACACCCACACTCGACAGCAAGTAAACATTTCAGGAATACTTGATGCCACCATGGAAAGACAGCTAAGGGAATACCTCTGGGGCAGACACTTGGCCAAAATTCTGAATTTTGAGATGGCTGACTACTTTTTCCATGGCACTTTTAAGCATCTGAAACTTTTTGAACAACCTAATATTTTTTATCTTGAAAGTAATATTCTTTCCACAAATGCATAAAAATCTAGGCAGCTAATAGCATTTTTTCTGTTTGGGAGTTTTCCATATAAAAGTATGATTCCACACACATTAATGCTCAATTTAAGGACTCTTAACTGAGTGATGAAGTCCAAAGTATTATCTAATTTTGAACGAGTGGTCAATTCTAAGATAAAATCAGATTTTAGCATGTTTTAGTATTTTTCCTCAGATTTTCCATTTGCACGTGTGTTGCCTATAACCCTTCAAAGTTGAGCACTCAAAGATTTTTAAACAGAAGGATCAGCATTTCCCCCAGATGTCTTTATTAAAGAGATGCAAATATATTTTCTTCAACAGCAGCATTAATTTCTCGACAAGCTTCAGCTTATCATCGAAGCATCGTTCACAAACAGACCTGCACACATGAAATGCTCATCGATGGAGTCAGCAGTCGAACACGTGAGGAATAACACAGCAGACAGGCCCTGCATGACATGGCACTGCTAAAATTCCTGGTGGCTCTTTGTAGGGTAACTGAAATGGCAGCTCCATGTCTCACGTTGGGGAAAATACAGGACACAGTAAGTGACCAAAATCCAACATTAGTTACCCCAACATGCGCTGGAATAAAGTCACTGACCTCAGTGAAGTCATTCTGGACTTTCATCCAGACACCTGGTGTTCTCCTGAGCAGCAAACTGCCCAAGGAAACAAACATCAACTTCCATATAATAAATACACCCCAAGTGATACTTCAGTTTTACTTTATAATTCTTCACACAACTTTTTTTTTTTTTTTTTCAGTACCAGGATGAGGAAAACATTGTTTACAAAAAGGGTTTTTCCAGAAGTGAGTCATGTTGAACACTGAAGGAAAAAGTCATCTGGGAGAATGATTAACAGCTTTGAAAAACTAACTTAACCATTACAAATATTGATCCTGCTACCATTTTCATGAAAAGCAGTACATGAATCGATGGAAGATGAGATAGCCAAAATAAAATAGTACTTATCTGACATATGGTTTGTGTCTATATTTAGGAGATGACACACAAACACAAGACTAAATCAAACTGCAAATTGAGAAAAGGCCTCCTAACAAATCAGTAAGATGAATCAGGCAAAAAATACAGCTTTTTGCTATTTTAATGCATGTTCCTCACCTATTCCTTGACCATAGCACCCTCTTAGAATAACAACATTTAAATACACAGAAACATAAAATAAAAATAAATAAAAATTCTGTGCCTACACATTTACATGCCTGCTCCCCCTCTCCACAAATACTCTTTGCCACTAATTCTTTTTTTCTGCTTAATTCAGCTGTGAGCTTCACAGGATAAATGTTCTATTTTTTCTCATTATACATTTCTTGAGTAAGTGCACTTGGACTTCATTTTAAACAAGGATTCTCCCAAACTTTATTGTATATTACTATAAGAATATAAGTGCAGTATTTACACAGTTTACCTGACAGAAATCCAGCACCAGATTTTAACCCCATTTACAATCACTCTATAAAAGGGATGCATGTCAAAGCAACAAGCTAACCAATCTTGCTTGGATTATAATTAGACTCAGCTAATTACTAAGCATTTGCTTAAAAGTCACTAATGTATACAAACCAGGAAGTTGGATTCTGATGCATACTTTGATGGACTCAATGTTTTAGGACTAAGATTTACAAAGTTTCATAAACATTAGGAGCCAAACTGTATCCACTTGTACATGAACAGAGGGAGGCAAGTGGACACACAAAGAAATGGACAGAAGAGGGAAGGTGGTCCCTGGACCAGCCTTGCCCTGCTCTGGGCAGACAGGAGATGGAAGGAAGTGTTAGAAAACTTCTGCACAGAAATCCTTGCTTATCAAAGAGAAATCCATTTCTTCTGTCCCTTGAGGCACTTCAAGTCTCCCAAGTACTCTTTGGGTTTCAGAAACAATGGATTAGAAACACACTTTGGACTGCATTGCACTGGGTGCTTAATGTTAATGGTTTTCATTTTCATAGGAATCTTTTTTAAGGTTGTCACAACAATTAACACCACATTTTAAATATACTACTAGAATGGGTTTACACAATTTAAAGGAAAGTTTGTTTCTATGTACACTTTGCCTAGCAAAATATTGTCTGCAAAACTTTGGTAGAAAAATGCCATCCAATTTTAAGTGCTAGAATACAGCAATTTCAGTGTCATATAATTGAACAAATTACTAAACACTTTAAGAAATCCTGGAATGTTTAATGGAAAATGTAGATCCAAAAATGAGAACCAAACCCCCTCATTAAAATAAAAAAAATATCTCTCTCTCTCTCTCTCTCTCTCTCTCTCATCTATCTATCTATCTATCTAATCTATCTATCTATCTAATCTATCTATCTATCTATCTATCTATCTAATCTATCTATCTATCTATCTACCTATCATCTATATCTATCTATCTATCTATCTATCTATCTATCTATCTATCTACCTATCTACCTATCTACCTATCTACCTATCTATATCTATATATATCTGTCTTTATTTTTACATTCTCTATCTTGTGGAAAACCTAGGAAAGAATCATGCTCTATTTTGTTAGACCATTTTAATGGCTTTCAAAATTGAGTATTTGATTTGAAAGTAGACATAGCTATGTTTAAATCTGGTTTAGCCAATATATGCTTTGTGAACGTGACCCAAAGTTGTCTTTTCTGATGGTAATTCCATGTAATGCTTTCAATTGTGTTATTCATTGACTTATTAAAGATTAAGAACTAAGATGTGAGTGAAAATATTCAGCTGAGGGATACATAAGAAGTCCACAAAATCACCAGTACCATCGTTTAATTTTATCCAAACAAATTCCAGGTCTTCCCCATGAAAGAACACTGTCATGGGAAGTTTATGAGGATGGTCAAAAGCAAACAAATTAATGACCAGCAGCAGCAGCTCCTCATACTCCAGGTCTTCTAGAAGAAAAGTCAATCTCCTGGGGCACTGAAGAGCTGCAGTCATGGAGCACCTGGGAACGGGCACAAACTCCAGGAAAATCCTTCTCCAGTCCCCCAGACATCCCCAGCCTGGCCTTGGCTTTCATGGCAAGCTCCATCCAGTGCTATCTGCTGGCTTGATGAATGTCTGCTTCCAGGAAGGGAATTTTATTTAAAAAATCTTATTCTAGTACACCTTGCATCAATCTCACAGCTTTATATAAGAACATATTTAACAGGTAGATGCTTCAGATTTGTTGATATTTCCTGAGAATTCCTTACTTGTGATAGGAACATTAGAAAATGCTACATTGAAGAGATCAGAAATTCACATGAATAGGGAAGAAAATTGAGAAAGAAATTTTATATTCTTTTATTTGGAGAGACAGAGAAGGGAGGAAAAGCTTGGATCTGCAGCTAGGCTTCCCAATGATTCATATATGGACAGATCTAAGGGTAACAACAATTGCCATGCAAATTTTATGTTTTAAGATTTGGAAAATATGACAACACAATAATGCAAAACAGGTGATTACTTTGAGTTGACTATAAAATTTGCCCACACAATAAAAATGTACAGCTACATTTATATCTGAAATCATTTTCTATGTGATTTAGAGAAATAAATAAAATGTAACTTTATAAGCTTTAATTTTAGCTTTAACTTTAACTTTGATGAACGTGCAATCACTGCATGTGCATATTCCAGATTAATCTTTAAAACAGTGTTTTGTTTCTCATTCTCCAATGGTTAGACCAGCAATAGTTACACAGAAACAAGTACAGACAATTGGACTTATTTTAAAAAATTAGTACTTAGATTTTAGTAATATTCATATTTTTACCCTATTATGTAAATGAAATTTAAATTATTTATTTATTAAGCTGAGCCTCCGTATATTTATTCCCATTCTAGCTAAGAGAATCAGTAAAAATGTTAAATATAAGACATATGTAATTTTAAGATGGTATTGTACTTCTGAAACATTTTGGTAAGAATATTAGGAATATCTTCCAATGAAGACCTTACAGCAATGTTTTGAAGAGTGACAATGTGATCAGTCAAGGAATCTGATTTTTGAATTCTTGTCCAAACAAGTCCAATCTACATATCATTATTGCCTTCTAAAAAGAGAATTCAATGGGAGCTATGTCTCTATAAACTGAAGAACTAAGCAGTAAAAGGTGCTATTCTAAAACTTTCAAATTTTAATGACATACATTATTTTTTCAAGTGAACAGAGTCCACAATTTCATTATTTTCCTTCTTAAACTAGTGAGAAAAAAGCTGGTAGGGAGTGGGGCACATGCATTAACATGATGTTGGTTTAAAAGGTTATTCTGAAGTCAGGTTCAGCTCTTGAGCCACTGAGCAGCTCCTGGAGGTGCTGAGTGCACTCCTCATGCTTCAGGAAGCCAAAGGCAGAGGGAGGGGCTGCACAGACTGCAAAGACCTTTGAAGGGAAAATTGACACCTAATCCAGTTAAAATTTATATTTATTACATTAATTTTGGCTTGAAAGCCTCATTATTTAATTTTCCATAGAGCATAGTTCACAAGTGCTGACAAAATACCTGCATCTTCCCAGCTTCTCCAAGGAGAAAGAGCACAGTACCATCATGCAACATAATTTATGCAACCCCTAAGACAAGGGTACTAGGTGAGGGCTGCCTGGGTCCAGCCATGGCAGGCTTTTTTATGAATATCAGCAGCTCATGAATATAAACAGTTACAGAAAAAATAAAATTTATAAAACCTAGACCCGGGAACAAAAATCTCAGAGATCAACAACTCCAAAAGAATCTAGTGTCGCATTCCTAAGAATGTCAGATTAAACTAACATGTGCCAGTCAATATTGGTACACTGTGACCCTTGACGCCTCCTAAGCAAAACTATTAAGTCCAACATTTTCTCCTGTAAGCACTTATCTGTAAGGATGGCTAACATGTCCTCTAAAGCAGATATTGAAACTGATTGGACAATAGGTAGATACCAGACAGGGGCCTGGGGGCCGACCTCTAGAAATAGGGGGAGAAAATCTTAATCTGCAACACAATGCAGCTCTCTTGAAACCCTATCATTTTCACTTCCCATGTGTCTGCTGCCTGACTGTGAATGGATTTGAAAAGGAATGGTTAGTGCTGAAAATTGGATCAGAGCTAACATTCTCTCATTTTTATCAGCAGCTGCCAAAGGTCATCTGACATAATAGCTGATGAATTCAAGCCCAGTGGATTTCATTTGCAATTTTCAATTTACTGAGGCCTCCAAACCCCACAGTGATAAAAGCTTCCCCTATCGTGGCCTGTCACAAACATCAAGAAACTGCACAAACCCACAAGAAAGAAATAGGAGAAAGCTGTGCATCATCACAGTTACAGATAAGAAGAACAGGAAGAAACAGTATCATGTAGAAAGGTGTGGAGCGGCATGTGTGGTTGAGTTTCTAAATGCCAGTTGTAATGAAAAGACTATGAAGAGCAATCAAATAACTTCCACAGAATAACATCATGGTTCCCCTCCCCCTCCTTCAGTTTCAAAATTGCCTTCTAATCTCTTGCTTGACATCCTGAAGATAAAAGTAAAAGTGAAAAACCCCTGTTTATTTAGACATGGAAAGTATTGTACCGTTGATATATTTACTGTAGTTTTGATTTACAAATTCTTGCTATTAAGACACCTATTATCAGAGAAACTATGTCAGCACCAAAGAAGGAATGCTTTTGTTTACTGGCAGATGGACTGTAGATCTTTACTTCTGATCCACAAGGAACACAAATGAGTCCATGGGTGCTGGAGGTTTCAGAGTCTACTCATCCACATCCATACATTCAGTGGCTTTTCCATATGTAACTACGTTCACCCTAGATCTTTGTCACATCAACATGGTAAGAAATTTGCATGGGATCCTGTTCTATGTGATCAGGGAAAATTAAATAAAACGCAAAGCCCTTCATACTGGAAGAAACATCTTTTTCTAAAAGGCCAAGTAGCTCACATTCTCCTCCTGTCCATGACTACATGATGAAAGAATATGTACAGGATGGAAAGCTACTGTTTCACCTGTAAATGCAAAAAACCCCCATATTCCAGACCCTAACCCCCAATTTCAAAGTACAGATCCAATCCCAAGAGCAGCAGCATTTGAAGCTACCATCTACCATGTTTATGACTTTACTTTTAACTCTACTACACCCGTGTCGTAGTGGTGCCAAATCAAATTTCTCCTTTCGGTGATCCCAACTAAGTCAAATAAACAGGAAACACCAATACTGCCAGCTGGGTTCTACTTGGACTCAAAGCCAAGGATGCAAATAACTCAAAAATGCTTCTACTTTGAAAAGACCTTGGTTAGTGCAGAAGATAAAATCAGAGGAACATCAAGTACAGATATTATACAGTGAATAATGGCACATTATTCTGTGCCTGGAACAGTTCAGCTTGTTTTTTGAAAAGTTATAAAGACCCTAGAAAGATATTTGCTTATGATGATTCTCTGTTGGTTAGATGTAGATAAATAAATACCACAGGATGAGCTGAGTTGGAAGGGACCCAGCAGGATCATCAAGTCCAACTGCCTGCCCTCCACAGCTTGTGGTAGTGAGCAGCTCATCTGAGCATTGGCAGGTGAGTTAATCTCACTGTTAATATCAAAAGAATATTTACAAGGGTATTTTTCCTTATTGAGCCTGATGATGATAATTTCTGTATTATTTCAGGAAGGTGGTGGCAAAGAAACCATGTGTAGGTATAGACAGCTTCCAGGGAGAGAGAGAGAATGGCCAAGGAACTCCACCACAGAGCAGCCGCATTTTGGAGCAGCACTGAAAAATTTTATAACACTAGTACTGGCATTTATTTTCAACACCTAAAAATACGATGCACTCCTTTCTGCAAATAAAAAGAAACCCAAATATATTATACTGTAAATCAAATATATTATAATGTAAATAGAATTATGTCTTGGACAGAACAAAAGTGGAAAAGGTGAAATAAAGTTTGTAAAGAAAATGCCATGGCTGAGATGACGGTATGCATTTCAATATTTTTGTTTCCAGTTCCTTCCTTCCTCCCTCCCACCTCCAGACTCCAGTTTATGAGGCAAGCAGACAGTCCTGGCCCCCTCAGGAAAAAATAAAACAAAATGCTTTTGAGCTAGAATTGGGTTTTCTTTACAAGAATTACCACACCTGATGCCAACAGATAAATTAAAATCAGGAATTAATACTAATACCAACAGCTTTGTTAGCATTTACAATGCCAATAGGGAAAAAAAAAATCTTGTTTCATAACTAGTTGACTCAGCATTGGCTCAAAATGGTCCATCTTACATTATAGTCTGCTAACTCTCCTAAAGGGCTACAATTCTTCCACCCGTCTGTTCAGTCATTAGTCATTTTTTCTACTACTATAAAGGTCTCCATGTAAGAATCAGGAAGTCCTGGGATTTAACACAATCCCTGGTATGGGATATATACAGACTTGGCTAAATCACTTCAGCTGAGAACTTCAGTGTTCTCTCTGCAAACTGTGAATAAAATCATCAGCGCAGGAGTAGAATTAATGCTTGAACAAATGATGAAGTCATACAGGGGTTAAGTATCTCTGAGCATTCACAAGTGATTTGTAATGATCACAAGCAGAGGTAGTTTCTGGTTTCTTCTCCTTGGAATCCCTCATGTCTCAAGTTCCAGAATGGCTTCACATCTCTTTTGAAAGCAGGACACAGCTGGCACGAAGATAATTCTTTGGGAAAAAGAGCCCTGTACTGGTGGAGTTAAGTCTCACCTGCTGAGTCTTGGTTAGACAGAAAAGACAATGAGGGAGAAGACTGAAAATATGCAACCTTATTCATCATCACCAAGTTCTCAGCTGTTAGCTGACAAGTTCATACATGAAAGACTAAGCAAAAAACATTTGACACTGGAAAATCAGATGCTTCTACCATGCAGAATTAGCAAAGATATGATACAGGAACAAAAGTTATTAGAAGCACTGTTATATAGAGGATAAAAATGTGAACATTAAATGAAAAGTGGAAAGTTAAAATATACTTTTCATCATCAGCCATTGTGTTATGACCACGAGCTACAGCTGAGCCGATTAGAACATTTCCTGACATTAAAACAATGTGGATTCGTACATGGCTGAGGAGTTATTAGCCTGGCATAACTGAATGCATTACTCCACAATACAGCCAGAGTCTATTTATAGTAATTCCATTTGTATTAGAAAGATCATGTTTAAAGTGATGTACTTTAATTCACTCTTACATCAACATTTTTATTTAAACCAACAAATTATTATTTCAAAGCATTTATCATCCTTCCGTTTTAAATAAATCTGAAAAAATTTGGAGTTATAATTTGCTTAAATTCTGCTACTTTATAAGAACATGGTAAACTTTGTTTATGAATAATAATTGATACTACATAGTTTGCAGTGTCATTTCTGTTCATTTCTCATCATCTGGAGATGATCTCCAACATCTGCAAGAAACAACACAGATTTGGAGTAAAATGACAGCTTTGATCATGGTTTAGAAAAAACAAAGTACAATAAAACAGGTCCAATCCAGCGATATCTGAGCATCCTCGTTTCTTAATGAAGCAAATGACAACTGCAAAATTCTGGTAGGATCTGGCCCTGGGCACTTACAAACATGCTGTGGAAAGTCAGTCTGACTTCAGCAGAGTGAAATTGGAAAGAAAACAATTTTCTTGCACCTCTCTCTTGTGAGATTCAATTATCAGTGTCTGATCTTGTAAGGCATCAAGCACCCTCCTGTGAGGTCCTCCAATCCCACTGAAATCATCAGAGGGAGCTGAGGGTACTCACGGCCAGGCAGGACTGGACCCTAAGAGAGCAGGAAGGCATGGGCTGGCCTGAGCCAACCATCACTAAACAGTGAGACCAGGAAGATCCAGGGATCTGGGGTGGTGTGGAAAGTGCTCCATGACTGGGGAACACGTGTTACAGTAAAATTTAGGCTGTCTCTGTCACTGCTTATTTTACTGTTATTATGGCAATACAGTTCTAGTTTTATAACTCGGGGCTCTCTCCTTCAACCTCCGAGTCGAAAATGGCATTGGAAAAATGAGTTTAGCTGCTTCAGTTTAGCCCTTCTATCAGAGAACACATCAGAAAAGTGTGCGTAAATCATCTCTTACAATTCACAGATGCATTTCATGAACTGTTCCTCTTCCCCAGAAAACAGGAAGAACAACACCACAACACAGACCCCACACCAGCCTTCAACTGGACTGTGATATTACTCAGTATTTGATTACTTTGATATTTGATAATAACGTTTCCGTCAAAACACAACTATGCTGAAATTAAATACATGTTCTGCACCGTATCTTCAGTCCTGAATAAAAAATGCTGCTGGAGGCATGACCCATATCAATATTCCAATTAATTTTAGGAATGAAATTAGTGTGTGCTATTGTTCACAACACTGACATTAGAAATGACAAACCTCCAACTGACAAACTTGAAAATGTTACTAATGTCTCTCCTAATTAATAACGCTTATCTAAAGTAAACTACATCAGTTTCTTTAAATTCAATTTAAAAATGACTTGAGAGGCGAGACTGAATGCAGGGAAATATGATTCAGTGTAGGAGGTTGTCTGGTTTTCTCTGTAATAATCTGAATAATAATTACTTTAACAGTATATATCTACTAAGTATAAGGCAATACAGTTTAGATCAGTTTTATGAAATACTCAGAGTTTTTGAGCGTACAAGGTTGTTATTTACCTGTGAGGTTTGGCATGATAAAAATAGCATACCAAATTATAAGCAGAAATAAAAAATATATTCTGTAATTTATCAAGTAAAACCCCTATTATTTTTGCTTGTCTTCACTATCTCAGTTTTTTCCTGTAATAATATGCTATATCCTGGTATGTGTTGTGTTAAACATCAAAAAGTAAATAAGCAGTAGTTTCTCAAAAAGTCTTCCCCACTATTTTAATATACTTCTTTTAATGCTGCCAAAAAAGATAATTTCAAATAATGTAGAGTCCCTTCTTGAGTCACATCTTGAAGACAAAATATCAATTAGAATTGCCTAATTTCCATATAGGTTATATCAATAAAAGTGTAGCAACTTCTCAAATATATGTGATTTATGATTTTAGCAAATAATAATATTTCATAACACTTCACAGTAGTAGAGAATATAAAAATGTATTGATGAGGAAACTGAGCCTTGAAGGAGTATAAAGTGTTCAGTGTTACTTTGTAAATCCTTAATTGCGAAGTCTAAAAAGTAACAATTTAGTACATCATTAACCTATCCTTCTTCCAAATCACAATTATAGCTGCAAATTTTTGTGGGAAAACCCAATTATATTTTTTTTCCCCACCAATATAATTTCCTTCTATTACTAAAGGTTTTGCTGGAATGAAACCAGCTAGATTAAGATTATAACAAAAGATTCACATCTCTAAAACTTAAAAAAAATTAGCCCTTGTGAGAAATCCATATATCTTAATGGGGACAACATTAATTTTCATTTAACAAAGCTTTTTTCATCACTTTTGGAAAAAATTAGACTATCAGGATTTAAAATAAGACAAAATTTTGGGGTTTTTTCCCCACTAGAGACCCTTCAGGAATTTGTTCGTAAAAAGAAAATGAGATGTTCTTGGTGAACTCGAGTGGAAATCTCTAAAATTCCTTTGGATTTTCTTTTTACTTTTTTTTTATTTAAGGTTCAATTATTATGATTATTTCAAAATCTATAAGCCTTTAGTTTCTATTTTGCCCCACCATAACTTTAAATGGTATTGTGATAAAAAAATGAAAACACTGCAAGTATCTTCAAAATTTTTTGTTCCAGCTTTAACTATGAGATTTTGAAATCATTGAAACACTGAAAGAGTACAGAAGATCTCACAGGGGTTATTACTTCAAATTTAAAGTTCATTTAATTTCCTATTGCTTACTATTATGTGAATCATAATGTGACAATCACTACTGTAGATATGGCAGACAAAAAACTTTTTAAACTGTTCCCAAGAGTTCAAAAATGTAGGGAAATGCCAATGTTAAGATTATCCAGTTAATCCAGTGAAACAATAAAGGACTGTGATATTAGCTTCTAACTGTACCAAGACATGTTGTTAAATGCTATTAGCACCTGAATGAAATACAAGAAAAGTTGTTTAGAAAAGCTGAAAAAAGCCCCTGAACCCTGCTAGTGGCACATCTATTTTGTTTATCTGTATTCATATTGCTGACATGAAGCACATGTCATTGTACCTATACATAATTGCATAAATCCTGAAAAAAATACTACTAACCTTATAATCATGATATTTAAACATTACAGCTGCTTTCTCATTCCCACAATATAATGACTAACTGCCACTAACAACTGATCATTATCATGAGGCTGGGGCAGCTACAGCCATGGATCCAATTCAATAGTGCCCAAAGAGGGTAAAGTCGTAATCTTATTGAAATTACTAGAAATAAATCAGGGAAATTAGTCTCAGTGGCAAGAACGGAGTTAAAAATACTAAAGATTCAAAGGAAGACTTCCTAAACACCTAGTGTGTGTCAAAAGATGATGACAAAAAGGGGAAAAGTTTCCTTCTCTTTGAAAAAATTATGTTGGTCAGTGCAGTTCAGGATTCTTTTTACCCAAGCAATACTAAACTCTGCATTATGAATCAGAACCTCAGGAGGTGGAGGCAAAAAGAGGCCACATTTTGATGGCTGTAGAGCTTGGGTTTTTCAAAAGAGCTAAACCACAAGAGATAAATGATGAACAAAATCTGAGATGTAATTAACCAGTTCATGGCTAGCTGTCCCTTTGAATACTAGCCTGAGGAGTCTGCCATCAATCACAGTTTAGGCTCCACTTGTCTTTGCCAGGATCTAAACTTTGTTTCCCAAAGTTTACCCACAGCTGTTGAACCCAGATGTCAAATCAGTTTTAGGAGGACCCTGCCAAACGGTGGAAGCTCACAGGGTGTCCTCTGTCAGAAATATCCTTGTACTCTTGCCTTGCTCCTCTACTTCTGCCTACGTCTTGAGCACAGCAGGCCCCAGGCTGACCCAACACATCCTTAGGTACATCTCTTCATTCATGAGGAGGATTTCTTTTTCTGGCATATCTTCTCAAAACAGTCCATCAGAGAAAGTGATTTTTACCACTTTTGAATACTGATTTGATCATCATGTTAAGACTCCATCTACTTTTCTATCTGTGACCACTGACAAAGTACAATGCCTGGCACAGAACAGTGGCAGGAGACCTTCCATCCTTGTTGAATTATGATCTGCATCTACCGCCTTTGTCCCATGGAGCAGTGACTTACTGCAACAAGGATCTTTGAAATAAAACCTTACTTATAAATCTGTTTCTCTAAGAGCGTGGAATTCTAAGAGCCTTGATTCTGCATTTCATTAGTCAGATTTACTTATTCATTTTATGGAAAATATAGCCTATTTTGGTTTAACTTTTTCTCTGTCATCTCCCTTTAAAGATACGCTACATGTAATGTTTATCTTTGATCAGACTTATTCAGCAAATAGTAACAGCTTTTGTTTTCAAAAAGTGACCAGAGAATTGGTTTTCTATCAAGTGTGTAGTTAAGACACCTCATACAGCTCTGTTTTTCTGTACTTCTCTCATTCTCTGCCAACTGGTACCTCGGTCTTATTGGTATCCAATAATAAGCCCGATTACAGCTAGCCCTAGGAGACATGACAAAAAGAGAGTCCTCATCTTGCATTAATTGCTCGTATTGAAACTATGCCACATCTCTCGAAGCTAGATGTTGCTTAGTATCCCTTTGATATGATAATGACATGCTTCTTAGCAGATGAATATGCAAATTAAAAGCAGTAATTTGGTGGCATGCACCTGCTGACACTGCACTACTATGCTTATGTGCTCCTCTGTAACACTGCAGCTACACAAAAGCATCACAGAGGTAAAATTAAATTCTAATGTCGTATATATTAAACAGATGCTTCCACTTTTCTTTGTATATCTACTTTTTACAGAATTTGCTATTGGAATCTCAGTTCTCCCCACATGCAATTAGTGGACATTTATGTGTCATACACAGAAATGTACTTGGAGCTATTTAAGGGCTCTGTTTTTAAAGAAATGGTTTACATGAACCACACTCTTGAAGAGATTTTTTTTTTTCTCTTCCTAGCAGAGAGGCAGAGGATTTTAATCTTGATGCACAAAAGACCTTCATTCATAAAAGAAATGCATACTTGAACATGGCAGCTTGCAAGAGAAAATTTCTGTGGTAAAGATACTGCAGAGTATACACTTATCCAAACTTTCTGACACTGATTATGAAAATTTTCCGATAGGTTCTGTGAATTGACTGTGTGTGTTAATCACACAGAGCCAGATCTGCCCTCAGGTGTGTCCTTGAAGGTCTTTTATATATGAGTAAGATGCTGAGTGTGAAAGTAGAGTTTGGTTCCATATTGCTAAGATGCTCAGAAGCCCTGATGGTCCCAACAGGCTTGGTCCAGGAGGGCACAGGTACCAATTCTGGACTGCTTCAACCTCTGTCAAAAATGCTTATTGTTCCCTGGAGATGGACTAAGCGGTCCATTGGAGCAGCCTGTAAGAGAACGAATCCTCGTTTCCAAATGTGATAAACTACTCTGATAAAATGCTCTGATGTTACCAGGCTCAGTGGAGTCTATTTACAAACAGGCAACTGAGGGAAGTGTACTGATATGTCACAGGATTGTAAGAGATTAAGAAAAAATCTTTTATGTGTGAATTTATATGACTCAGGAAATACATACAGTGCATTTTCTCAAAAAGACATCAAACACATAACTACATTTATAAACTAGAAACTTTGGTTTTCAGAGGGTTCTTAGCTCTTAATTGGGTGCCTCCAGAGGTGAAGGTGTAAATTTCTCTACAGTTCTCTGTGTCAGAGGTAGGCTCTGAGTCTGTTTCTCTTTTCAGGCAAGGGGCAGCCCATATCTCGTGGCTGTCCTTTGCTCCATGCCGAGGAGTGGCCATTTGGATGTGGAAAAGAACACTCTCCCTGCCTCTTTGAAAGAGAACAGTTTGGTCACAGAAGAGATGAGAGATGTTTTTTCTCCTGGTTGCATTATATTAAAAAAAAAAAAAAAAAAAAAAAAGGATGAGTTAATGACAGAGCATGTGAATTATTAAAATTTGGTACAATTTTATTCCTTTCACTCAAGTCCAGACTTTACTGCAACCTATTTCCCTACTCACCTTACAATTTGACAATAACAATTTTCAGTGTTATACTAAAAAAATAAGTAACTTGATTTCTCCTGTCAGTGAAGACAACTTCTCTTTCAAGCATATAATACATATATTAGTTTCTTTTGAATAGAATTACGAGAATGATTCAAAATATGAGGAATTTAAACAGGTAAAATTCGAGTGCTTGAAAATCATTCACTGAAAGACAAAGAGTTACAGTTAATGTTTTTTTACACATATAAGAATGATGGAAACAATTCTGGTCCTACTGGAGCTTTTATGCCAGTCCTGTGTTTATCCCTGGATAATGGGTTCCTCTCTCCACACCCCATGAGGAGAGAAGATATTGCAGATGGATATCTTTGATGAACAAGAGAATAAGACAAACTCACTTCAAGTAATGCAGTTCATGGAGAAATACATGTGAGATACAAAGGAATTTATCTTAAAGTGGATTTAAAATATAAATGAGTTAAAAATATTTAAAAGACACAGATGTGTTACTTTCTTCTTTATGTTTTTGTGATGTGAGGGGGATTTCTGCTGGTGACCACTGTATGGGAGTTCTGCACCATCCTATTGAACAGTCATTGCTGACCATTATGTTTCCTTGCTGTTCACTCATAATTTTCTCTGGTTTCAGTTCCAAAGTTGTCTCTCACAATGAATATTCATTAATGAATCATCTTTCTTGCTATATTTAAACTAATATCTTTTTCAGCAAAATGCTATTCTTGTTGAGATTTATTTAGATCTACAGCATATTTATCTACTGCATTCTACTGGTTCATTCTACCTTGTCATGGTAGTCTTAATTTTCTTTCAAAATATTATTGAATTTTTACCTCATCTGCAAATAACACTGAAGTACTTCTTCAGGGTCTTAAATTCCATCTTGTTCAAACAGCCTTTACTCCCTGTTTCCTTATGATAATGCTGACTAATAAACTGTGTCAAGTAATTTTCAAACCATATTAAGTATTCTGGATTATTAAATTCTGAAGAGCAAATTCTGTGATGAAAAATTCCATGCATAAAAACTCGTGTTGCCCATCAAGTCTGTAACTACAACTTTTTTTCCTGTTAAAGTGGCATATCTTTACCAAAGCTGAATGGGTTTTTCTCAAAGAAGGGAGAAAAACTACCCCCCCCCCCCCCCAAACCCCAAAAAACAACAAAACCAAAAAAACACACCAACAAAACCAAAAACCACACCAACAAAACCCACCAAAACCACAAAAAAAGATGATGGCATTTAGATAAGGCAAATCAAAATTTAAAAAAAAAGAAAAATAGCAAAAGTCTCTTAATGTTCAGCAGTTTTCATTTTTCACCATCTTTCCCAGTGAGGGTTCTTTACTTTTTTCTAAAATTTACTTATTGTACTCCTTTCCTTCTATCAGAAATGTGCAAAAAGTGGTTCATATATATACACACACTCAGATATTTATACACATTCCTGCAGTAGTTCTGTTGTAGTTATCCCTTACTATATTTTCAGTATGTTTGGATCTGTTTTGCCCAGAAGATGTTATTGCATCGCTTCTTGCTTCCCAAATATCCACTTGTACTCTTAAAGCACTCCAATTTGTATCCTTTAACAGATTTATAATTCCATTTATAGAGCACATGCCATTTCCTCAGCAGCAGGGGGCATTAGAATTAACAGAAACAATAACTAAACCAAGTACATCATTATGCCAAGGAAAGGCTTCAGTAAAAACACTGAATTTATATTTAACATTTCAGCATAATTAGAACACAGACATGAGGGCAGAATCCTCATCCCCAAAGCTTCAGAAATCATTAATGACAACATTCCTGATTGGTGTACCACTTGAAGCAGAATCTCCACTACTCTGAGCTTTTAAAAATCCTCTGGGAGGTTTAACTTTGGATCCAATGGCACCCAAGATAAGGTGACAGAATCTAATTTGTCAGCAAAAAAAAAAAAAAAAAAAAAAAATCTCATAGAGTGTCTTAGGAAATTTTCTTCCATGACAAGGAGGAAAAAAGCACAACCAAGCCAGATCTGGAGCATGGTCACAGAGTGAACCAAGTCTGTTGCTGGACAAAATCAATGCCAGAGCACTTGAAAAATGTGTAAAATTCCCTCAGACCTCAGTTTTACCCTACTGCCAGGTTCCAAGATAAAACACAAAACACTGCAGCAGTGAATCTAAGAGTGCAAAAGGCACTTCCACACTGGGGCATAAGGCTGGCAAGGATCATACTGGACACAAGAATTAAGAAGGCAGTTTTCTTTCCCATAGTCACCCGACAACCTAAGGTGAAGCAGGAAAATCTCCGATTATAAATCAGAACACTTTTTTAGGTGCATTATTTTGAAGATGTCCCTCAAAATATTTATAGTTGCCCTGGGCTCACCTGCAGGGGCAAAGTACACAATTTTGTGTTCTTGGAGACAGTTCAGCAGGATAACCATGGGCTCCTTTCAACCAGTAATGGAATTTCACATTAAACAAGAGCAACTTCAAAATATTCACATGACTGCAGTAGAAACAGCTTATGTTACTCAAGAAATCAATCTTAAGAGACTTAGAGCCTTGCAATGTAATAACACTACTTGGTTTCAGCCCCTTCTCTGTAGATCTTTTTTGCAGTAAAATGAAAACAGTAAGAATGTCAGATTGCCATTATCTGTCAGGAATTTGAGCAGGAAAACAAAACAGGTTTAGTACAATGATGAACAGTTGTGACAAATCATCAGCATTTTCTCTAGATCCTCATCTCAAAGCAGTTTCATATTTCATCTTTAGACTCTGCATTCCCTCTTACAGGAAGGAAAAAAATAATCCAGTATTTTACATTATGTTACATTTACACAACTTAAATCTCAGCTTTCCATAAGAAATGAAAAAGTTTCAATTTTTTTGTGCACCTAAATCTGACACCAAAGTGTTTGGTTCAAAATAATTTTTACTAGCAATTATCAGTGATTTATTTTACAGTAGTGCTGAAGGCTTCAGCCACATCATGCTACCTTTGACCTGCAAGCTGAACAATGACACGACAGGAGAACTGGTAGGGATTGTTTAAAAGTCCAGCTGTCCAAAACCTGAGCATCAGAGAGGCAGCTTACAATTTAACGGAAAAGAAGGGATACAGCTTGAACTTTTCCCAGTAAGAAAATAGATTTAAATAAGTATTCCTTTTTTCCCCTGTATTTTTTTACTTTCCATTGACAAAAAAATATTCCTTCAAGAGATGCATTTGCCTCTGGTGGGTTTTTTTGGTTTTTTTTGTGGGTCCCCTTACCCCCCCTCCCCCCCCCCCCATCTATAGCAGTCTAGTGGGATTTGTGGAATTCTGTTCCCTCAGAGAAATCCATGGTCCTGCACTGAATACCAGTATCAGGCATCTCATTTCTCCCAGTCCTTAAGCAGCCATAGTCTAAACAGCAAGGTTATCTTTCCAGTCAGCCTGGGATTTTATGAGCTAGGTTTCAGCTGAAAGTTCCATGGGGAATTGCTGAGATCTCTGGACCTTCTGTCTAAGAGCTTTGGGTAAAATATGACAAAAGTATGTTTTTATGTACTTATGGAGCAAACAAAACAACCTACCCTCTCCATTGCTTGACAAGGACAAGTACTGGCCTTACCAAGTGAATAATGCTGCTCAATTAATTTCGGAACTTCCCCTCTCAGAAACAGTAGGGAAGATTTTTTTTCTTATGCTTATACTCTAGGAAACCTGATATTGTTCAAAATGTTTTCACAAGGAATTAGGCCACTTTTAGGTTTATTATATCTTACTCAGTTCTGAATGCAAAACATTCTAAAATTAAATCTTTCATCTAGCAAAACACAGAAAAATCTGCTACACTTGAACTTTTAAATATCGCAACATACACAGGTCCTAGAGCTGTGATTTCCCTCTTGCAATGCATATTCAAGTAATAAAAATGTCTATATCTTTTAATACAAAAAAAGCTTCTTTTACATAAACCACTTAAGTGAGAGAATTATTCAGGCCTCATGTTTTTATTTTTGCAGCAGTTATACTGAATAGAATTTCCCCACATCACACAGACGGGACAAGTATTTTCCATGTAAACATATGTAAAGCCATTGTGGGTGCAGACCCCCAATTTAGAAATATTAGTATCTTAATAAGTAACCATACTGATGAAGAGAAAGTTTATAATGGTAAAACATACTGCACAAACACCATTAAACAGCAATTAATGTAAACAGATTAGTCTCAGAGCTGTCACAGAATCACTGAATGCACAATGACACAGTGTTACTAATTCACTGTCAGTACAAAGCTGTGTACAAATAATCCTCCAGGCTATTTCTTCCTGAAAAAAAATGAGAGCAAAAAGTGTGTGACCACTCAGTTGACAGTAGAGGGTTTGTTCAACATTATGTCAGATTCGTATTCATCTTTCCTTTTTCTTTTTTTTGGCAGTTTCTGCTCAAATTAATTGATGGTGGTTCCACTGAAATATCATAGCCTTGTGATTTCTTCTCAGATTTACTGACCTTTTTTAGCTCTGGGTTTAACATTTTAAAGAGGAAAAATTAGACAAACATCCTTCACAGTTTAGCCCACCCACACATCCCTGGGCCAACAATTCTTCAAGTGTGTGGGTTCACCACACACGAGCTCCACCTGACTGATTTTTACCTGGTGCGTGACCTTCAATTGAAAATTCCAACAGCATGCAACTTGTCTTTGGCAAATGAATTGTAAGTACGCCAGCTGCCAGATGTCTTCATTTTAAAACACCTTCAAAACTGCTTTCTGGCATTGATCCATAGGCAAAACAAGCTAAGCTGTCGCTGTAATTTCTATTCTGTGTGCAGAAAGGGGAGGAAACGTAAGATGTGTTGCTTTACATCTCTAAGAACGGTACAAGGCAGTGGGAAAAAAACCAACAACAACTCATTACTGATGCGACACATTTTCGGGAAGAGTTTTTCCAGTACACAGAGCATATCCAAAATTTACATAAATATTCACCCTAATGAAATACTCGTTTGAAGTAACATAGTTCTGAACAAAAGGATTGCCTCTGTGCCATGGAAATTAATGCCTGTGTCTCCAAATGTGAAGTAGCCAACATATTTTGCCTATTTTACAAAAACTGTTTGGCAGAGGCACTGGAAGGTAGAGGTCTTAATTAAATCTGTGCACAAGACCTGGGATCACATGTTTTCAATTACTTTCATTCTTTTCTGTTTTCTGGCTGCTTCCTTTCAGAATCTGAAATTCATCCCAGGGACATGAGAAGTTTCTGTGTTATCGGCACATCTTTTGAACTAACCTGCACATACATGTTTTTACTTGGCACCATACCAAACATATTCTACTGTCACAAAAAAATGACAATTTCCATTCACTTTCCTTCAAATACTTAGATTCACCATATTCCATGTGTTGGCTCACCCACACTACTCCTGAGCCTAAAATGAGTCAGAAACACCCCTTTTAGCAACAATTAAAAGACCTCATCCTACATACAACACCTCTGCTTTCTGCCATCAGACTATTAACTGCGAGCTCATTATCAGCTGTCCAATCACACAGCTATAATTCTATATGTTGCTCCAAGCCAAAAAATGAAGACACCGTAGAAGCCTCACACTTGGAAAGTGATGCTTTATATGGTAATTAACAGCCCTGACTGCCACATCTCCCAGTGCATTTTTTTTAAGGAGCCTACTACATGAGAGTGCTGGGTCCTGGCTGGCATTGTGTAGGAAACTGCTTTGATACATACAACAAGGATCTGCCACCTGCAGCTGACAAAAGAGGAGTGTGCGGAAACACAATCAGAAGAAGAGGCTCAGAAATCCCGTCCTGTGAAGTTGGAGAGAAGCTATTTACAGTAACTAGTCTGAGCTCTGTAGTTCATATACATACAATGTCATGTGCCTGAGCTCTGGGCAGAGGTCACTGCCTGGTAATATTATGAGAGCAAACACTGTCAGTACACAGATCTTCTACAACAGCATAGGAAAATAGAATAGATCTGTCATGCCTGAGTTTTCCTTCAGTCATAAAGGTACAGATATGGCAAGCTAAAAGAAAACCAAACTAAAACCCTCAGACCAAAACCAAAAGGACAGGCTATGGAATTCTGTGTGCACTACACCTTGAAACACTTCAGGTACTGCAGAATAACAAACTTCTTTTTCATAGCTTACTGATCTATTGAATGCACATATTATGTATGAGGATCCCAAAGTAACAGCTAATCAAACTGATTTTTTTTTAATTGAACATATTATTAAAATCAGAGCTTAGAGACAGTATCTAATACCTCAGAATAAAATAACCAAAACAAAACAGCATTTCAGAATGACTGCCTGAAACACATGGCACCACTGGAAACCAAAACTGCCTTAGGCACAAAGGATCCAAAATAAGATGTGACAAGCATTTCTCTGGCTTTTCAAGGGATCAGAAAGTGCAGACAGAACAAGAAGTGGCTAAACAGGCATTTTCCAGCTGTTAGCTGACATAAAAAATACACATTGAAAGAAAGAAAAATAATTAAAAAAACTCCTCAGACTTTTATTTTCAGTTTGCATTGCCGAAGTTTTCCAGTCACTGTAAATTAAAAGTCACTGTAAACCATTATATGATGGTTTCCCACTTACAGTGCCCTTAAATAACTGTCTAGCTCTCCTGAAGGATGAGGCCACAGGTACTCTGGAATGGAAACTGGTATCTGATATTCTGTATCAGATCTCCTAAGATTGGCTGCACTGAGGATTTATGGGCTCTACAAATCAGCCACTGGCTCCAAAACGTTATCATGCATTTATATTTCTTTTTCTGAATACATGAGCACTGAGCTTCCCTGTCGAGCAATGAGGCATCCTTCATGATATTTGACAGGTACAGAAAGAAAATAAAAGGTAAAAGGCCATTTATAGATGTGTTTTTGCACTGCTTTTCCCAAAATACACCATTCTGCTATGAATATCTATAGGAACTGCTAGCAATTCTGAACTCCTACAACATCAGGTTGAACTTCTACAGAATCTGCCTTCTAAGAGGCAGAAAAAGATCCTTTGAAGTCCAGGTGGTATTTTTGGTGATCATCTCTGCCATTGTGAATAACTTCCGGATGAACAAACCATGTTTCAATGAATGCAAGCTTTGTGGCCATGCTCTGTTCTCTCCAGGATTTAGAAAAAGCCCCTCTTTCTTGACTGAGATGAAAACTCAACCCTCTCACTCCAATACTCCGAAGTGTAGGCTCCTCCAGAGGACCATTTTCCATTCCCTGGGAAAATGGGAATGGTTGCAGGCGAAACACGAACTCCGTGGCCACAGTTGCTGATGTGTCAGGGAGAGAAACATTGCTTCCGATACTGCCATGCAAACTGGGCTGGGACTGTGACTTTCCTCATGACTTTAAGTCATACCTTGTCTGTGAGGGTGATGAGATTCCCACAGAATCGATAACTGGCCACCCCAAACTGAGCTTTTTGAACAATACAAGCTTTACAGCCTTTTTTTCTTTTACTCTGCCAGGTTTTCTTGTCTTTTATAGTTACTGCTAGAAAGACCAGGATCAGGCAGCTGCCAGGGATTTTGGTGCTGCTCATCATCTCATTTGAGATGATGGCCAGCTTCATTCTGCTAATTACAAGTCCTACAAACATGTCCATAACTGTTTTCTCTCCATCATCAAAGTCACTTTCCCTGGAAGCAGAATACAGAAGGTCCCCTATGGCTCATGCTGCCTCTTTGATTTATACAGAGAGAGCCCACAGAAGATCCTGGACTCCTCTGGATATTATGGGTTATCTGAAGAAGTCATTGTCTTGTTCAAGGAGAGGGTGGCTGCCAGAATCCTTAAACACTGGTCTGGTCTTCAGATATTCTTCACCCTCCTACTGCTAACCTCAGGTCTCTCGACAAAAGCAGGATCACATGTGAGTAGGTGCCTTCTGACAGATGTTCGCCATGTGAAGCAGCTTGTAATGGTGACTTGCTAAATCTCTAGGTAAACTGTTCCAGTGATTTTTCATCCTAACTGCTAGAGAGGTCCTCTTTCTTTCTAACCTTTTTCTGCTAAGAAACTTTCTTGCTGTAGTTTATGATTTCTTATTTTTGGGGTTTTTTCAGTGACAGGCAGCACAGAATAACAGATTCACCACTTGCTGAATAAAATCCTCTACACTGTTTTTCTCACAACAACATGATACCCTTCAGTCTGCAAGCCATCACCCCCACCACCTCATTTGCTGAAAAACTTCGGTCTAACTTTAGGAAAAATAAAAACTTGAATCCCTCTTATGCCAATGCCTGATTAACATCCTGGATCCAGCCATGGTGCCCAAAGAAATGTTGAGCACTAAGATGTGGCATAAGAGGAAAATGGCTCAGTGAATGCATTGACACCACTTATTTTCTGAGACTAATAGGGAGATGGGGACAAATGAGAATAGCTTTTTCCAAAACCATGATTTTTGTGAAAAAAAAGAGATATAAAATACAAAAGACAATACAGAATTACTATTATAGACACTAAGAGCTGTTCAGGTTCTTGCAAGATAAGAACAGAAGTGCCACGAGCCAGCCCAGTGCCACCAGTTCTGAAGAGCTGAAAATGCAATGTAATTCTTTTTCTCTTGGTTTAACACAGCCTTCAGTGATCACAATCATCTCAAGTAGTATAACAGTAAATAATGAATGACAATTGAACTTCAGAAAAATACAGTAATTGATTTAAAAGGCACAGATAACAGACTAGAGGGGAAATTCACAAATTTCTTCTGACCTGTTACTTACATTCAAAACATAGAATTTATTTCAGTACAAGATATTTCAGTTTTAAAGTTCAGTATGGGACATGGTCCAGCCTGCTTCTAGTTAAGTCACTCTGATGGCTAATTACTCCTTATGTTAAAAATTGGTATTTTATTTCCAGACTGAGTTTGGCACGTCAGCATCCCTGCACTGGATCCTGTTATGCCTTTTGTCTGCTGGATTAAAGAGCTGCTTACTATCAGAAATCTCTTCTTCAGAAAGCAACAATTAAATCCAGATGTGCTGAAGCACTGAGCTTTACTCAGGACCTGAACACCCAACTGCATTTATGCAGCCACACCTACTGTCAAAACTATCAATATTTTATCTGTGTATGTGTAGAGTAGCGAGAGGAGTAAAACTACACTCGGAAGTCAGTTTTATTGTGCATGCTCCCAAAGAAGTGCAGAACAAGAGTACCATGTAATTAGTTCAAAAATTCTGAATTCTGTTTTCCCATTCCTTCTCTAACCCTGGATCTGGATGGCCACGTTATGTCTAAATCAGGTTCAAAACACTCAGCAGAAAAGTGGAAGTGATAAATACTACTCACAGAGGGAAAAACACAGTTGCTGACAGTTTCTCACAGTATGTAGAAACTGTAGGGCTTTTGTTTGTGTAAAGTATTACACTAAGTGGAAATAAAAAAAATAATAATAATAATGCAAACCTCATTGCATTTTCTCCTCCATATGAATGGCAAACCTTCCCTATGGAAAAATTTAACGATATATTCATATTTCATATCTTTCTGAATAGAATGGAGAGGATGCTAAGAAACTATACAAAAGAAATAGATATTGAGGTTTTTCAGGCATAAAATATTGTCCTGCTAGAAGAAAACAACATTTCATCTTAGTAATTATTATATTTTCAGATGTACATGTTTTCTCACCTGTGTTTCTAGACTTTGGACCCCGGAAGTGCCTCAAAGATCCAATACAAATACAAATCTTTTCCAATCAGTTTTTCAGAGTGGGATTTTCTACACCATTTTCCCCAGTCAAACTGACATTACAGCACATATCATAACAAAGAGGCACTAAATCTTAGGAAAAAGTAATAAAATTAGTGATCTTATTCCCAGTGGATGCAAATCAGCATAGTTTCTCAGAAGTCTTGTTTACCCTCTTCAACGACTTAAATATTACATTACAGTTTAAATGGACTGTAGTTTAAACAAACAAATCCTTTTGTAGATACAGAGTTGTTTCAGAAATTACATTTTGCCTTATATTAAAATTATATTTGACAATATTAATATATGTTACAATGCCTAATTTGTATAACAATACCCACAAGCCTGCCGTGTCATCATCAGTTCCCACAGGAGCTCTTCAGCAGAAAGTTCTGTGCACCATGGCACAGTCAAGATCCAATGTGAGTAAATCCAGCTCTAAAAAGAACCAGGCGCAACTGAGTCAATGTGCAAAAATCCCCCCAAATTTTAAATTTACTTACAGCACTTTTTGTTCCATTGCCTGTCTATGGCAGTTTGAGAGTGCCCAAGGAATATACATTGCTATATCAGGGAAATATTAGCCTCATTATTCTAAACTTATATTTATTTTCTTATAAGAAGTAAAATAATAGTTCTTGTAACTTTTACGGAAATATATTCCTAAATGCTCCACAGTTATGTGGGCTTTTCTCCCAAACATTCTCTGAAACAAAAAGCTCTCAAATTTTTCTTCTCTTGGCCAAAATTTGTCACATACATTTCACATGCCACTTAAAATCTCATTCTTCAGTCCTTTCCCTTTTAGCTGTCACTTCCACTCTAATGGAGTCTTCCAGCCCTATATTTTTCCTGCAGCAAGTCTGCAATCAACACCTAATTTTTCAGTGTTTATCTGCCAGGTAAGTAACGTAAGTAATCCATTTTCCAATGGATGAATCACATTTCTCAGATACAAAGCCAGGTTGCACTTGAAGAAAATAGATCACTTAGCACACCAACTTCTCCAAGATAACACATCTATACTTCCTTAAGACTGTAAATAAAATTATAGCCCAAAAAGAAGAGCTTGGGTCTATTATTTGGATTTTTGTCTGTTACTGCTCTCTCATAGCTCTCTGGTGAAGATGGTCACCCAAAGCAAAACTTCTGTCATGATCTATTAATAGAGAATAAGGATTAATGAAGGATTATGTCATAATGAGTCTGCCTGCAGAGTTGCTTCAGTTCTTGTCCTTTACTGCCAAAATACAGTTCTCATTTCCAACAAACAAAGTCTATCTGAGAGCAAGCACAGAGCCCCTTTAGAACTGGAAAGTCCTGTGCATAATAATGAATAACTAACTCTTCTTTTGCCAAAGAGCTTCAGCACTTTCCATGTCATAGGTCAAAGCAGTGATTCAGAGGGGCCTGATTCTTATCTAAGCTTCTGCTACAAAATTAGAATGTGCTGTATCCTTATTAAAGAAATGTTTGTTCCACCATCAATGAAATGAAAAGAAAGCACTTCAATGCAGTTTTGCAAACCAGAGCAATAACCCACTGGAGTTAACTGTTTTATAACAAATATTTAATTAGTCTGTATATTAAAGATCCAGCATTTGTAAAGACAAAATTAGTAGTCATAACCTGTTTGGATTTGCATGTATTTAAGAGAGTATTTTATCAAATGGATTGACACTAGCAGCTTTTGTATTGAAAACATTAAAAAAAAAAAGAAATGCAATTCAGACTTTCACAAGAATTACTTTGGTTCCAGGAACATGAGCAATATAAAACAAATCAGATTTTCTCTAAATAAATTATTTAAATATTTCCTCATATTTGCACAAAAAGCTGCCTATATCTTCTCAGTAGATATTGCATAAACAGAATTTATGTACATAAAAAAAGTTGATAATACTATGCACAACTATTGCAATAATATACACAGCTATTGCAGTAATTATCTATCTGATAAACAAGAAATTTTTCTCTATTAGTTTTACCTGCTAAACTTAATGGTTGAATTTAACTAGGCTGAATAAAATTTGTGAATGCAAGCTACTTTTTAAAACATTTAAAGCAATACTGAAGGCCATCTTTTAATATAAAATAGTGATTTAAATAATCAATTGGAAGTCAGGAAATGCTAATTTAAAAATGAGTGAAAAAATGAGACCATTACATCACAGTCACTGGAAAGAGAAAAATCAAATTAAAATTTAATTTGTGCTTGTTAGACAGAGTTAAACAACAGCAAAAATCAAATGAAGCTATACCTGATCTAAGTTAAATTTCAAATAGAATGTAACCAGAGGGTATATTAGGATTGAAAAGCAGAATACTAATCCCTAAAATTAGAAAATTGATCAACTGGGATATGCATCAGAGATATTCATCAAAGCCTTGCAACAGCCTATCTCCATTTACTGTTTAGATACAGCTAATCTACATCATTAAATTGACCATTCAGCTACTGAAAATCTGCCATGTAGGTCCCGACTTTTCATAGAGGCTTTTAAATATGTATTCGGTAACTACAAAGTACTGAATATATTTTCAGTCTTTTTATACTAAGATTTACAACTAATGACCTTAAGCAATGTCATGCATGTAAAACAAAATTATGGGACCACCCTGGTTTGAGCAGCATTAAGGTATAGAATCATACCTCATTCTCATTCAAATTTAGTAGGATAGAACAAAAAAAAAAAAAAAAAAAATCCATAGTAATATAGCTAAACCTATTTCATAGTTTTACTTTGTAAAACATGCCTCTTCACTTGTATTTTGCTGTTACAGGCTCAATATAAGTAGACAATTATCTAAGCTTAATGCCAAGACCGATAATGCATTGAGCACATGCAAAATCCTTGTGCAACATCAACTACAGCCCGCAGGGATAAAACATTTATCAGTTGCTCCTTAGAGCACTGGTGGCTCGAAAATTTGGCTGCCCATGCCGACATTTAGTGAAATCATAGTTCGAGCCTCATTCAGAGCCCGACGCAGCAAAGGCCGATACCAGGATGACTCTGCTGGCAGCCTGCCTGCCCGTACCCACACGCACTGCGGGCTACTTTCTGTCCCACCACTTGCCATGAAAGAAGCCCTTTCTCCTGTGCTGCAGTAGTTGGCACCGTGCCCCTTTCACGGGCCAAGCTAACCGTCATCTTGGATGTAACAAATTAGTACATTCTCAGAATAATAATAAGTATGGACATGAAAACGCCATTGTTTTTACTTGGAAATGAAGCAACTACATTTTAGCTGGGTGACTTTTTCAGTTCGGCACCACAGGCAAAAATAAATCTTATAAAAAAGAATGGACAATTGCAGGAAAGGCGAGACGCAGGCTTTTGCTGTGGGTTCAGAAGTAAAAGAGCTGCTTCTCATAGCGCCTAAAGCTAAAAGTACTGTAAAATAAAATTTTGAACTACAGCTTTTTCCTTTGAAAAAGAATTGTTGCAGGGTTTTTCTACTTGATCTACAACTGATAGAGATTTTTTTTTTTGCCTGTAAAATACAGAACTACTGCTTAAGTAAGCTCTGTTAACATTACAACAAAATATTTTACAAAATACACTGAAAAGATTAAATATAGAGCAATGCATGTACTAGACTCAAGCTAAGCATGGAAGGGTGATTGTGTAGTTTCCAACAGTAAAACACAAACTCAGGTAATGTGAAATTTATCTTCACCTGCAAATAAATATTTCTAAAGCATTGCATACCTGCAATTTTATCTGGGCACTGTGACTATAATAAAAATGCATTTACTCCTCAAGCTCTACACCTTTCATTGCACATCAGATCTTATAAGAACAGTTTCACAGAAAACATTTTATAATGTAATTTTAAACTCCTGATGAAAGAAAATTCACATCATTGTTCTCAGCACAGACATCTTAGGCCAAGTTTTCTGAGAAGTACAGATAATTAAAACTTTCCTGTATCATAGCCCAATAGAGACACAGCTTTCTTGCCAAACTATGATATGAAACATTAATAGGGATTTGAATAACAAGTGCATCCCTTACTGTGTAACTCCTTAGCAGCAGATAAGACCAAATTAGTGTAAAGTGCTGACAAGTATGAAAGATTAAAACAAATATTTCTTGTAAATATGCTAAATATGTTCCCGTTTTTCATCATGTTCAGCCTGCAAAGCAAAAAATCTAATATATATCACATATTTCAAAAATACTGAGTTTGAGACAGTTTAAATAATTCAAGGTATTTTATGTAAAAAATGTAACAATTTTACTAAACTTTCTGGTTCAAATGAGTCCAAGAATATCTCATTATAAATGGAGACGGTCCTGAAAAAGCAATCAAGCATGACTAAAAAGATCACTCTTTTACACAAAAAAATAGCCTTCTTATTTTACCCTTTGTTGGAAAGACATTTGGCCAGCCACAGGGGAAATACATAATCTACTTTTATATTCAAATAATATATTTCAAAATTCTATGCATTCAAGGACCTTAAAACAATTCTGGGTGGAATATATGACATGGGTTTATGTGATCCTAATAACTGAATTGCTGACATGGGCTGACAATTACTTGGGGGGCTTTATTTGTTTGTTTGTGGTACTCTAAATCATGTGTATGAGTAATTCGTCTGTTAGTTATTTCTAATATGACTCTGAAGGAAAATACCAATGGGAGAGACATTAAAATAAAATATGTAGTGAGATCCTGGCTAGAAAAATAGATGAATTACTTATATGGAGTGTGCATATTTTCATGGAGATGATGATTGTTACAGCTACCTTAATGCTGAAGCTGTTCTGATCAAAGCTGCATTCCACCACAAATTTCACATATGAAAAGTACATCTTTTTATCTAATACACAAACCTGATTCTTTTATGCACCCTTTTATTTGTTATGTTCATATAAGATATTCAAATAAAGAGTACTGATGGTGATTTGCTTTCAGAATCTGGAGGACTAATGTAACATCTTAATTTTTAAGGACACAAATGTGCCAGTGCTTCTGGAGGAAAATTGCTTTTCAAGGCAATACTGCCAGGGAAGAGTCAGGGAGGAGAGATGCAATTGATGTTTTTCACTTTAAACAAGACGACTGTTATTCAGTTCCTCAATACCCAGGATTATGAAGATCAGAGTACTATACACACCAGAAGAGGAAAAGCTTAGAGCAATTACAGTTCCCTTCTAAGTACTGTAGCACTCACTGTAGATTTTCAACAAATAAGCAGTCTACACACATCTTTTTTGCTTCAGAACTGTGTGAGGTTCCTGCTCCTGAACCTCACAATTATAAAATGAAACAGGGAATTTAATTATTATAACATCACTGTTTCAGCCCTGAATTTTACTACTCGTGAAGAATTAAACTTTTCTCCTATTAGCTGGATATGTTCCCCACTTTGCCTTTGCCGAGGAGCAGCGATGTTACAATATCAGGGCAAATGACTGATGAGTGAAATGTCAGTGTGACTTGCACTTTCAAGCTTCCTCTGGGCCCTTTCAGCTTATACAGCAGAGAAGGATGAATATTTGTGCTAACGACACATTACAGGACAAAGAGCTCAATTCAGGGGAAAAAAAAAAAAATTCTCATCCCATTTATGGCGACTGTGCACTTTACAAAATACAATTCTAAATGGTTTATTCATTCATAGGGAAGAGCCTCTACAACTGTTGTGCAAATAACCTGCCCCTTTGCAGGGTTTGATGAGCCTGAGCCAAAGCCCAGTGAGGGCAGGAAGAAACTCGCATTGACCTCATCACTTAGGCTCTGGTCTCCTTCGCATTTGAAAACCAAGAGCTGTGTGATAAAGTTGGTGGTGTGGAGTTGTACAGAAAACCACTGCTGAGGTTCAAACACCTGAGCTAAAGCTGCAAATGAAAGCATTGTCTGGATTTACAGGTCAGCATGAAGCTGAATAAAAATGACTCTTGGACAAGCACTTCTGGCTTATGAGGACACCTTCTTATGGATCACACTTATAAACAGCCATATTTTTTGTTTATTCTTTTTCTACCCATGTATTTGACAAGCACTAAAAATTTCTCACAGAAGCTCATGAAAAAGCAAACTGGTGTGGCTGTACCTCCATGGCAGTTAAGAGGACAAGCAGATAATTAATTATGTACTTACGAGTGCAACCTGCTATTCATGGAAATTACATGAGCAGTTGAGCCCATACTTGCTGCACATAAAGACACAGCCCAATGTGCTAAAAATCTTATTCAAAGTTAAAAAAATATCACATGTAATTATTGCTGTAACTTTATAGACCTTCAGGACCTACAGATCCAATTCCTCTGTGAATGATGTAACCCTAAGACAAATTCATGGCAAGCTAACTTCTACATTATTCCAGATATTGATGGGACAAGTTTTTATACAAATCTAGGAAAACTAATTTTATTACAATTAAAAAAACCCCTATTCTGACATTTATGTCTTAAGCCCATGTGAAGACTAAAGATGCATAAAGTTGATTTTTATTATAATTAAAGAAGAGCTAGCTCAACCCACATTATCCAAGCCACTTGAGTTCAATCCAGGATGTTTGATCCAAATAATATAATTTGCAACTCTAATTTATTCCAAGATTTATCCTTGTTCTAAAGTTCTGATCTAAAGATAGGGTAATCTTGCTAACATTGCTTTTAGCAATAAAGTGTATGGGCAGACCTTCAAATTTGACATTAGATGTAATTGCTAAAACATCTGAACATCCTGTCTGCAGGAATAGTATTAGAAGATGTTTAATTTTGAATCTTTCTGATGTCCAAAATTTGGCTTCCCATCATCCCAAGAAGTACCAGAGAAATAAGTACTAGCTCTCCACTAAGAGCAGGAAAGAAAAAGACAATTTTCCACACAAGAAGAGAGGAGAGGCTGTTCAATTCTAGCTACTCTAAAACATATCCAAAACATATCCAAAACTGTATCCTTATAAACAAAGTATCAGAAAAAGAAATCCTTGCCAAAAAAAATCTAGAGTTGTTTAATTAATATCTCAATCCCAAAAATATAATTTCTGTAATTTTGTATTTGGCATATGAAGGATGCTATACTTGGCATTTTGACTGTCTCCTAGGTCTTGATCAGTCAAGATTACTGGGAACCAGATAAAAACAGGAACTGGATGTACACTCAGCTGGTCAAAATCCATGGAGTGACAAGAAATGAGGCTGAAGAGGATACAGCTACCTTGCTTCAGGGTAACATGTTTTAATTTTTATAGTAATGATACTTTAAAAGTTTTATGGTAAACTGGAAAACTTCTTCACCCAGTGACATCATGTCTCAGTATCTTTTCCTATTTTTGCCTTAGTTTTGACAAGAAACAGAAATGAACACATCCTCTGGACAGAAACCCTCCCAGACCTGCTGAATCTCATGGACTCAACTCATTAATTTGTCCCTGCTCAACGCTCTGTATTACAAATGGGGTTTTACATTTAACCACAGCCTGCTGTGGGGCTGCCTGGGCAGGTGAAAGCTCTGAGGGTGTCAGTAGAGACCCAGCAGAGACCTTTTCTCCAAGAAACAGCCCAGGAGTGCAGGTCCCTGGATGCACCCACACATCAGAGCTGACCATGGCAAGGAGAGCCCAAACCCGGCATGCAGCACCGGGCACGAGCCGTACATGACTGCTGACACCCCCACCAGACAGACAGACACCCAGAAGGGACCTGTCACAGATTCCAGGTGACCTCCCACATACTGAGACATGGAAAGGGACAGATCTTCACAACAAAATCGGAATCTGAGAACTTTAGTGTCTCTTCAGTTGCCTGATGCGTACTTTAATCACAGAATAGAAACAGAGATAACTTATCCAAAAAAGCATTTAATAATACTGAAATTAAGTGATGAGGTTAAAGAGATGAACTACATGAAGAATGAGAAGGCATGCTTCACATACACAAACTGTCTATGTTTATATGGCTTTATCTGGGCAATTCTTGACTAACCTGGTGTCAATCTTTTTATTTTCTTCCTATTAAAATGTTTCTTTTAATACCAGTAATGCTGGAAAGAACTAAAATAAAAATAAGTCACATAAAGCCCTAATAATATGCGCACTTGTGCCATTCCAGGGAGGTCCTTGCATCCATGCCCAATTCCCACAGACTCAGGGACTTGGATTTACAAGTGACCTTCCACAGACCCCCGTAAATTCTTTCTCCTGTTGCCTTGAAGGCATCACTGAATGCTGCTGCTCCTTCCCAGCCACCTGACTGCCTCTGGGTGAACTGCAGGATTTTGGTTCTGCCATGGTGATCTCTGCTGTCCTCTCCCGCAGTCTCTGGGATCTCCTGCTCCTTGAACCTGTAGCTCGCAAGGGAAATTGCTGCCCCCCATCCTTCCCACAGGACTCACCTCACCCCATCCTCTGAAGGCAAATCACAAAATTACAAGAAGAGGCAAAACTTTCAACACTCACTGTCACCTTCCTACTTCACACAACAGAAAAAGTGATTTACTAAAAGAAATGAAAATCTACTAAATGTTTTAAATTCACGGTTTCTCAGCCTATTTGGATTTTCCACCTTTAGAAAACCAAACAGACCCAACAGTACATGTAATTCTAACAAAGCAGCTTTTGTTACAACCACTAAATGAAAAATAACTTATTTCCTCTGCTCACTTCTGAGGCATAGAGAAAGATGAAAATTGTGGAAAAACAACCAAAACAAACAAAAATACACAAGTACTATTCTTTCTTCAATCTATCCATTGGGGATGAAATTCCAAACCAAAATCACACACATTTCTGACAGAGAGCTAAGGAAGCTGTGGCCTGGATTCCCTGATTCACCAAACTGCGCTTGTCACAGGCATTTGGGGGCAGAGCTGCCTGATCTCTGCTGGCAATTCCCATTGCTGGCAGTGTCTGAGAGCCCTTCAGTTCCTTCCCTCCCTGGTACCCCATGATCCAGAGCAGCCTCAGGATGACCCATGATCTACAGCCCTAACAAAAAATGCACTAAACACCACCCAAACATTCCTTCATTCTGTACTTGAACAAATCTCACGTTTGTAGCAGCAAAACACCAGAAGGAAGACCACAATCCTTTCCCCTAGTTACTTCTGTGTATTAAATAATCCAAAGGAATTCAATGTTATGCTACTGACACCAACTTCATGTCATGGTAATTCCCCTCTCAAATTTCAGAAAATCACTCTCCAGTCCCAAGCATTGCATAGGGTTAGAGAAGGTCTAACCATCCGCTTTTCATCTTGCATGTCCCTTCGAGAGAAATGACTCTGCAATTGGATTTGCCTTTTGTATTCTATAGTAGGTTATTTGAACATTATCAGCATTCTGCCTAATTTATAAATATAAAGACAAAATGCCCACAAAAATGTCTGCTTACATGTACTGAAACAATGTTTGATCAGCTTCCACTCCAGAGAAGAAAAGAATTGGTTTTCAAAAATGTTATTTGTACTGTTGAGTGGTCAGCAAGACTTCAGGCCAATGCAGACAGATTTGAAAAACATATTTACATGGGGAACTGCTTTTGGTTATCACTAATGTGAAATTTACATAAGAAAAATCTGTGGGCAGATACTCTGTAGTGTAAATACACGTTATCAGTTTCTGCTCAAGGACAGCACGGAAAAAAATATTATGTAGAGGCAGGGGTTTTTAAATTTTATTTTTTAGGGTAAAAGCTACAGTTAAGCTACACAGAGTAGCTTAACTGTCTGCTCCTCCACTAGGTGCACATGAAGCCACATTTCCAATAAAAACCTAAAAAAATGTTAGTAGCACTTTTCTGGGTCTGTAAATGCAGGTAATATTGTGATAAATTGACTTGGAGTGTGAATATTTTTATTAAAAAAAAAAGTCAGAGTGTGCTGCCTGTGCTAACTCATCCAGTTGACCTGGCATATTCTCCATATCAGCCCCCAAGACTTTTTAAAAATAAACAAACCAAAAATTAATGGGGGATCTTCTAGTTACTGACTGGTTACACACACTGCCTTCTAACAATAACACCTTGTACATTTTTTCATGTCTTTCATAGAAGGATCTCAAAGCAACAGATTACAATTACACCTCATCCTTCCTAAGAAGCAGAGAAATTGGAGCAGCAGATGCTCTGCAACCTTGAGAAAAAAAATTCTCTTTGCAGGTTACTTACAGAAAGAAGGGATAAAACATAAGGTTTGACCCTCTCTTTCCTTTTCTAAGAGTAGAGCTACAGAGCCTTCTGATGAAGGAAGAAGGAACACTTCTCACAAATTTAGGATTTCTTCAGATATTAGTGTTAGTTGGGAAAATCTTATTTCTTAACCCTTACATTATGGATAATTAATTCCTCTTTTCCTCCTCCCTAATTTTCCATCAACACCACCCATTTAGTAACAGATAATTCTGTGCCTTTCTTCTTTTGACTACCATTGCTGCAATGCTGAAGAGAATGAGTGAGGGGAGGAGTAAAGGAGAGAGTCAGGAATGAAAAGGGAGGGTTTGCATGGGGGGAGAAAGAGATGAAGAACAAGCAGAGGTCAAAGCAAAGAAGAATAAAAACAGAAAACCCCCCAAAGAATAAAGCAAGAGAAACAGAGAATAGCCTTACAAACTTCTGGGAGACTTGGAAATGTCCTGGAGAGATGACTCAAATGTCCCTTAATCTTTCTGTTACACATCACACCACATATCCTTCACACCACCTATCCCCAGCAGGTTCAAGGAGCTTCAGGATGGGAGTATTTTGCCCCTGGGATTGTATTAAATAAAAAAAAAGACCCTGGACAGGACCTAGCACAACTGAGCTCCAGTCATAATTTCATATTTCATGATGTCTCTGGATACAAAGTACAAACATACAATAGATATAATTCCCCTATAATTACAAACATTTAATGAAAATATGAGCAGTCCAGCCTGAGTGCTCTGGGTGAGAGAGGATCAGTGATATTTGTAAGAGCGCCGTGGCCGAGAGCTCTGCTCATATTCAACTCCTCTGTGAAGTTTTTCAGTCCCAGATGCAGCCTGGACCACTCTTCTCAGATGGAAATTATTAGAGGCACTCTGCAAAGATTACAGTATTTTTGTTTGTTTCTTAGATCAAATGAGATAAAGGCCCAAGCACCGTCATATCCAAGGAAAAAAACTGTCTTGCTGATATAAGCTTCTAAGAAACTAGGAAAAGAAAAGGAGTGGATTTGTGCTCAGAGAAAACAGAAGGACTAAGCAATTTTTTTCATTATTATTTGGTTTGCCAGTCCTTGACTGAAGAATTAAAGAAAATGTTACAAGAGTATCAGGCAATTTTCAGCCTCATTTATGCAAATTGACAAAAATCCCATCCAGTCAACAGCTCTGCAGTTTATTCTAATTAAAAACCTAAATTTAATACCTGGTTTTCTGGCCATTTTGTGAAGGTGAACACCTCTTAATATTGGGCAATGAATATCTTTTATCAGGCTTTCAAGATCAATGGACATTAAAAAAAAAAATCCTTTCTTATTCCACTCTGATGAAAGTGGAGATGGAATGAATCAAGGATTGTATGTTCATGAAATAACAACATGTAGTACTGATGCCTTCATTCCTGACAGCTTGAGCTATGTGTGTCTTTGCTCTGATCCAGTACAGCCATTCTTCTGCTTTATCCTTTGGAGATTTGACTAAAAAATATCCCTGTGGACAGAATGATTTCTATGATACCGGATTGATCATTCCCTTCTGGTTTTAAAGGGGCAGAGACAAATAGGGGGTTTGGAACTCTTCCTCAAAGAGGTTCAGAAATGTGTGTTAGTGACACACATTTTGATTTTGTCTGTGCTCTGCACCAGGCCCACTGTAAAAGACTGCCATATATGTTCAAGCTATTCAGGGTAGAACTTGGCATGTTAGAGATTAAAGTCCCGAGCCTCTGGAGAACAGAGCCAGGCTCGCAGGTGGAGATGTTCATAGATCACACCTTCTGTGGATCAGCATGGAAGCAGTGTGAAACTCAAACTGATCAGTAAGCCCTGTATGCTTATAATTCTGTTTTAAAAAGGAAATTTAAAAGCCCTCACATTTTAGAAGGATCACATCCCTTCCAGCCCTAACTATTCTGTGATTCTATTCAAAGGTCAGAATATAATGTTTTGGGTAAGGTGTAAGTTCAGCAGATATAGATTAAAATGTTTATGTAACTAAGGAGGTAAAATGATCCAACCATTCCTCTCTTCAATTTTCCAGAATGCTCTATCCAGCTTCACAGTTCCAGCCTCGTTCTGACTTATCAACAACCTCCTTTACAGCTGCTAAGTTTTACATTGTTCAATGTGGAGCATTTTTTGTCAGCAAAAAAAATCTATCCTTGAACTTGCAAGGAAATTGATGCCCTGTGGCATGATCCTGAGCTTTTTTTCTTTTGATCTCTGAACAGTCCAACCTTTTGTTTCACCATCTTCACGAAACAGCTGTTTTCACTGCTCACTCTTTCCAGCTGAGAGGAACCCACAGCAAGCAGACAATCTCCTCCCCCCGCCCCCTCCCGTGCCCAGGAGGAATAAATACAGGTTTAAAATTCCTGGTCAGTCTGTCTTGTTCCAGCACAAGAGGTGCCGTTACCCAGACAGAACCCAGTCCACAAAACAACACGCACGTAATTATGTTTTTGCATATCAGACCTGACTAATGTCTCATTCAAAGTATATCATAAACCAAAGAGCAAACCACAAAATATGTGTAACAATGCTAAACAAATGCCTAACCAAATTTTTTTGTTGTTTCCAAAACTCTTCTGCATCCAAATCTATTCTTGAACAATCAAAAGACTTACTTTTAAAAGCAAGTCAACAAATAGCTTTTTTTTTATTGTTTCAGATACAAAGTTATCTGTGAAAAAAAATAAATAAAATGGCTGCACTTAAAAAATAGAAGTCGCACAGGTTTGCTTTTTTTTTTTTTTTTCCCTTGGGAAAGGGGAATTAAACTATTAAAGGACACCTTGTTAAGTAATTATATAGCAACATCACTGTGCAATTAAATAGCCATCAGTCCCTGCAGCTGAGAAATTTCAGGTAATTATTCAAAGATAATTTAATAGGAGAATTACTGTATTCAAGAAAGCATTAGCTAGTAATCTACCTCAATTAAAGCAGCCAATTAATTTCAGCACCTTGATAATAGTTGCCTTCTACAAAACTATCCTCCCCTACACACACACACACACAAGCCCTAAATTTCAAAACAACAATACCAAAAGTGAATTTGGTGCATTTTAGCTTCCATAGATAACAATTCACTCCCAGAGAATTTAGAATGCTTGTATGCATCATGATACCAGTGTGTATCACTCTTATTGATTTAGTGTTCAACTTCAGTTTCACTGTGGATACAGATGTACCCATGTGTTTGTGAGTTAGAATGGTGAGGGGTACAGAGTAAACCTGCACAAAAGCAATAAATATTTGTATACTCCTGCCAAAAAAGAACACACAAAAAAGCTCCATAATAACCAAAAATGTGTTTCATTGCAGTAAAATGTCTTCAGGGAACGATGGGCCTCTTGTAATGCATTGCCTGGTTGTGCTACTGTACATACAGTGCAGACAGAAGTCATTAATCACACACAAACAGATTTTGTGCAGAAACAGAAACCTGTGTGTGCCACACAGCACTTGGTTACACAGCAAAATGGTTTTTCAAGGTCACTACATGCCAACAGTTCTTTGATATGATGGTGAATATCAACAACTTGTACATCCTTCAACTTCATGCTTAAGAGTTTGGATTCCTGAGCAGAGATAGCAAAAATACCTGGACACAAGGAAGACACAGAGAGAATTTGCAGAAAGGCAAAAAGGGCAGTTTGACATCCAGTACTTACACGGATTCAGTGGTTGCTGAGGTCCTAGATTCCTCTTTAAAAATCAAAATGTGTAACAATCAAGGAATAGTTCCTTTGAAAAACATCCCATCATGCAGATATTCAGTGATTTAATTACCATTTTCTGTCTCAACAAGGGCTGTATTGTGTTTTCCTTCACTTCCTATTTAATTCGTCTTTAAATTGAAAATAAATTATAGTTGTAAATTAAAAAAAAAAAAAAAAATCGATGTGATTCATATATTCCTCATATATCCTGGGGGTTGTTTTCCTTCTCCCTTAAACCATGGTGTTGGTGGTAGACTGAATAAGTGCCCTTTTATCTGAGAATTGATAATATACATAAACAAACACAAACCCCAAGCCTGAATTTAATTTAAGAAAAATACAGAAATGTATAGATGTTCAGTGAAATCATCCACTCTCTTTAACAGGAGGAAAAAAAAAAGAAAAAAAAAAAAAAGAAAGAGTAAAAACCTCCAAAGACCACACCTGGAATAATCTGAATGCCTCAGAGCTATTGATCACTAACAAAAATTCGTGCTAAACATGTACAGGAAATCTCTTGTTGAAATCGGTCCTTGTAGTCCTTAGAGCTGTTACTTGTTAAACAGCTGCAAGTCACATAAAGACTTTCAGAATGGAGACCCTGCCCCAAGTTTTTGTTTTGCTTCAGTGCTTTTTCCAAGAGGTTTTCAGTGTTTGCCTCACTGACTCATCAGTGGTAAGTTTCCATTTAGTTTCCATTTACTCAGCATTACCTGATCCATTGTCACTGCCCCAGAATTTAGAGAGGTATTCAATAAGTCCTTGCCCATTGTGCAACTATTTTTAGACCATCTTAAATCTTAATATTCTTCTATTAAATAATCATTGCAAAAAATTAACTGAGCTACTTCATATGATACCAAAATTTCCTCAAAGTCATGATAGATGTGAATGTGTTTAATATATCCCTTAACTTTTATTTGTAATAATCAGATTTCAGCTTTTTGTTATCTAAAGTATCTTTTCTGCTTAAGGCAATAGAGAAAGAAAAAAATCCCAAAAAACAACACACCACCTAAACACAAACCACAGACAGATCTATTTTATATGTCTGTATCTCAAAATCTGTGTATCATTCTCCACAGTGATATTCAACAAGGTACTTCAGAACGTATCTGTCTTAAATCACATTGATTAAAATGGGATTAATCATCTATCTAAAGCCAGACTCATCCTTAAGTATCTTGCCTTAGAGGAAAACAAAGATGGGTATTTCACTGACCACTGGTTTTCTCACCTCCTTGTCTAGTGACAGATACAAGAGGCTGTATTAGGCACCATTGGTGCGGGCTCTTAAGCCTTTGCAGGTGGTTGTGATCCCTCTGATGGAAAAATCTAATTTTTCTTCACTGTTGTAAAGAGGGTTGAGAAAGGATATAGCACCACAGAGATTAGGCAAGAGCCCTAAAAGGCTCCAGGGGCAGTCTGTAGTAGTGATGAGCTGAACAGCAGGTAACTGGGGACCGCTGCTCCCCTTTTTCTTTTTCTCATACAACATAGAATGGTATTTCATACCAAGCTGAACAAACAGACACAAAACCTACCATATATTGATAGGATTAGAATCAGAACATATCAGGAAGGTACATCATAAATCATACAACCAGAATAAGTAATTGACAATATTTACCATCGGGAGCTACAATTCTCTTGGCATCCAGAGTCAAATTATATGTGTATTAATCCCCCAATCACAAATTGACTCTCTGAACAATATAATCCAAGTGATTAGAGAAAGTAGAGATTCATCCAAAATAACCACAAGATACCTAAAGGATTTAATTTGCTCCGTCACTGTGCCACTTGCTGTTCTAATTATCATTTCATCTGGAGTTACCTGTAATTTTCTTTTAGTGCCAAAAAAATGTACATTTTGTTTTCTTAACTTTTAGTAGGAGTCTGCTATTAAGCAGTAATTTTTCAACATTTAGAAAATTGTTCCAGGGATTTAGCACACATTTTATTAATGGACCATCACTGGCAACATTATCTGCATGAAAGAGTCAGTAATTGATTAATAAAATATTAAATAATTTTAGTGTTAATAGGGACCCCCTGAGAAGCCGCATCATCATCAGTCAACAGGTCAAATTCACAGACTCAGTTAAGCACTCTGATAAATTGGAGTCACTGAGACTCTTCTTTAGGACCATATATTATTTTCCTACCTATTTTGCATGAGGCAAGAAGGAAAAATAAGCTGAACCAGATATACAGTGAGGTTTATGACTGTTACGCAAATTTGGTTTAACCGGGATTCAACACCTGGAATTTGTCTTCTGCAACTACTTCTAGAAGGCACAAAAAAGGACATGTTCACCTTTATATGACAGAAAGCAAAGGCGAGAATTTTAACCAAATAAAGATCCCACCCATCGCTATGGTTTCCAAGTAGAAAACAGTCCAGAGCTATAAGCTCAAAGGTTGAAACACATCCTCTAAACATCCCACTTTTACTTAAAAGCTCCCACAGAAAGTTTTCTCTGTTCAAGCTGGCTTTTGGAGAGATGGAGGGAGGGGCAGCAGGCGGTTCACAGGACAGCACGTGCCCCCATTGCGCGGTAGCAGGTTCTGCTCCTTCTGCACAAGTGGGGTTCAGCAAGGACTTGAAACAAGAACCTTCTCTAAGCTGCTGTGTTCATCCACATGCAAACCACCACCATCACCTGCCATTTCACACCCGCAGTGAGCAAACCACACAGGATGGATTTCTATCACAATCGAGATTCAGGGCTTGGCACAAGAGAGTTGACCAAGATCAACCACACGACAAAGAGCCCAGCAGACAAAAGACAACATCCTTGAGGCAGAAGAAGGAAGAACTTAAAAATGCAGCAGCTTTAGGAGAGGAAAAGACAAGTATTGGATCTGATCCACACTCTGCTGCGACTCAGGTAAAAGCTTATCCAACTTTGTATTTTCTCTGAGGGTAGCCAGCAAGCTTTGGTGCCCTGTATAAAACCTGCAGCACTGTTCCCACAAAAACCTTCCAGCAATTCTCTACTTGACTTTTCTCACTCTCTAACAGGAAGGAGTGTTCTCCACATAAATGCATACGAATATACAAACAGGCAGAGAGCATAAAGAAAACACCAAAATAGCAAAAAGATAAATTCTTAAAGGAGTAAAATGTATAGGACAGTGTGCAAGCACAGAAAACTGAAAATTAATTGCAGAAATTATTCACAGAATTGTTCCAAAATATTTAAGAAGCACGTAGCCTGCTTGCAATTAAAGGTACATAAAAAGGGTGATGAGTAAACCAGCTACCATAAACACTACAGTCTATATTGCAAATGTTTAAAATAGCTCTCAAACATTTCCCAAACTATAATTTGGAGAGCTAAGTATGTCGATGATTAGAAAACAGACTTCTCTAATATGGAAATGAAAATCATAACCAAAAGGATAATAGTCCACACAGAGAGGTATTGTCTTAAATTTTAAGTTGTCATGGCAGCAGTCACCTGTACATAATCATGAACCCATCTGCCCTGAGCAACTTTGATCCCTCCTTTTAGGGGGGGGAAAAAAAAAAAAAAAAAAAAAAATCTCTAAACTTCTTCTCCAGAAAATTTGAAGTTCAGATTAAGATTCCCCCTGAAGCTGGGGATGCAGGGAGCCTACCATCAGTAAGGCTGTGACTGATGGCTCCTACTCGCTCCACAGGAGACAGTGACACCTCACAGCTCCCAGACCCTAAATCCTACACAGGGAAAGTACACATTTTTAAAGATCTTACCTGAATACTGATTCATCTCAGAATGATGGAGGGATTTTATTGCAGCAGTTGTGAATGTAAGAACTACCGAAGACAAAACCAAACATCTCTGCCTCCCTGCTGTCAGTCAGGCACACCAAAATGAGTAGCATAAACACCCCCATTATAGGAAATAAATTTTTGTATATTTATATTATTTTTGTATGTTGATGTTATTATTGTTACTGTCACCATGAGAAATTAGTCATGAAATAAGAAAATCAAATCTGTTACAATCAGTCACCACAGAATTTTAAAATGAAAAAAAAAAAAAAAAACTTAAAACAATAAGTCTAGGAAAATTTTTTTTTATCTTGAGATTAACTGACAATCATCTTAATGTCTTATTAAATAAATATGGTGAAAAAGAAATGGGACTCCATCCATTTTATAAGCTACTGTCTCTGAGGATTTTGGACTGCTGTTTTTAAGAAACATCGAACAGAAACGAACAACAGAAAATGCTTTGCCAAGTTGTCAAAAACACTTATATTAAAAAGCCCTATAAAATCTAATCCTGACATCAGTAGGTTACAACTTTGCATGTCCCCAGGGCACTAAAATAATACTCTTTAGAACAGCAGGTGGACTATTTTAGACTTCAGCTTTCTAGTTCTAACAAGGCTTTTTAATTTTTTTATTTTTTTTCCCCTGGGAATTAAGGATGCTAATCACAATCTCCAAATGTGCATTGCTGGGTTGTAAAAATATTAGACCACAAACTGACATGGCAGCGATGTATTATGCTGCTGTGAAGGAGTCCTAAATAGGAGAAAAACTCAAGATTCCAGGCTTGCCATCACAAAGGTCAACATAATTGGCCACATACAGCAAAATCAACCCCCATGTCTTCCCCTAGCCAAGGCGACTGCTGAGGAAGCCCTGTCTTCCTACTGGGATAAATGAAGCCTAAAGCAGGAGGAGCTGGAGGTTTGGAAATTTTGAAAGTAAATTGTAAGGAACCCTAAAGATAACATTAAAATTTATCCTTAAAGATATTTCTGCGATGAGTTAATGGCATTTGGTCTTAATTTTTGAGTGTTAATTATTCCAAATGTTCGATGCTATTTTTCAGCATTGATATAAAAAAATTGTAATGCATTAGTGGGTAAACTAGTTAATAATATTATTAATCATTTCAGTAAACACTTATTTACCTCTTTAAATATATGCTTTCCCTTTTAATAATATAGAGATCAAAGGTGTTAATCTTTATTCTCTTAGACATTAGCTCCACGTGTTGATTCCATGGAGCTTGCGTAGGGTACTGCATATGCTGTGGATAACTTTTTCCACATGAAAAAACTTATCCCATCCACATCTCAGTTAAATTTATCCCTGTTAAATATAAGATTTAAGTAAGGATGGGATGTCATCCCATCCTTACTCAGGGTCTTCAGCAGAATACAGAGTTCATCTGCTGGGCTGCACTTAAAAAATTTCTTTCTCACTTTGCTTTAGATTTGTTGTACCACCAGTTAATTAAGGTAAGCATTTGGGTACAATGAGTTTGTGTTCTCTTGCTGTTGCAGTTGAACCCCACACAGTAGCTGAGCACCACACAACCACTCATTCCCCTTTTCTTGGTGGGATGGAGGAGAGAATTGGAAGTGAGAAACCTTGTGTGTTGAGATAAAAGCAGTTTAAAAAGTAAAAAAGAGAGGAAAAAGAAATCATCACCATCTTCCATCATACTTCACTTTTATTAATAACAATGAAAAGGTTGGGGAACAAAGAAAGAAAAATAAAACCCCAAAACCCCAAGTGATGGAAAGAGAAACAGTCTGTCAGCACCACCTGACTGATGCCCAGCTGGTCACTGAGCAGCAGCCCCCCTGCCAGCCTCCCCCAGCTTTGCTGCTGAGCACGATGCCACATGGGCTGGGGTATCCCTTGAGGACAGTCGTCTGTCCTGGCTGTGTTGCCTCCCAAACCCTTGTGCATCCCAAGGCTGCTCACTGGTGGGATGGGGTGAGGAGCAGGAAAAGCCTTGGCTCTGCACACACCCTGCTCAGCCACAATTAAAATACTCCTCCGTCATCAACACTTCCTCCAGCACGGTCCAAAGCTCAATCGTGTGCCAGGTACCATCAAGAAAATTAAATCTACCCCAGACAAAACCATCACACATGCCTGGTGCAGTCTCCAAGTTAGAAATCACATAAGTTTCAAGTGGAAAATCTTGTAGGATCAAATATTCATTAATCCTTGAGAACTACATCTCAAAATTTTACTGTGGATTCTTCAGGAGTCTACAGAGACTAATGAGAATGGAGGAGGGAAACAGGCAGTGACAAAGCCCATAAAAACCATAAAACACCTTTGATATATACTGGTACAAATGACTAAACAAAGGCTAAAAATGTTGACTGTCAAACACAACCTTGCCAATGAAAAAGAACATTCCACATCTTCTTTAGAATAGAGGCTGGATTTATAACTTGTCCAAAAATGATGCATTTGAGGCAAACCAGTCAAGACTAGTCTTGGATTTTCTTCTGAGGTCGCATAAACAGATTTTGTTTAACCTAGGCCAAGATTCTTGCTGTCTGTAGGTTGTCTCAATGGCAAGAAGAGATCCAGCTTTACTGTGGATATTTGAGAAATAAATTTCTTAACACTACCATAGCTCAATAAATGAAACCTCTGACAAAGACAAAATTTGCTTTGATTGTGTATAGGCAAACTCCAAAAGAAAGTTTAATCCTACTAAACATACAGTTTCAATTTGGAGATTAGTCTTTGGCAGGTATCAGAGACTTTAAAAAAAAATCCCAAACTAAAAATCTAGTTGTACTGCAAATATTTTGACCTTGCATGGGCCACCAGATCCCAGGTTCATCAAGACAACAGAACCTCTTGAAGTCTGTAACATCCCATGTCTTTGAAATCAAATAATTTCTGATTCTCAGCTTTGAGCTTGGTAAAGCTGCAGTGGTGAAAATAACCATCCCAAAAGGGAAAATCCATGAATGATCTCTCCAGAACATGAAGGGTGAAGGATCTTGTGCCACTGGATCTAAAGTGCTGTCAATATTAACAACTATGAACATCAGTAGCAAAGCCCTAACCCGGCTCTGCCTTAGGCAAAAATATGAGAAAACATCTTAAACAGCTTATTTTCTCCCACAGCCCATTCAAACAGCAGCACAGAAAAAGATCTCTGATAAAGTCTTGCATTAATTAGTAAGATGGGTCATTCGATGTAAGAACACAGTGAATTCCCCAGCCTTGATGGGGCAATGCATCTGCCAGTGGGTAAAAACAGTGATATAAAATGGCATTTAAACAGGCAATGAGAGGCTTTTAGGATGTTGCTACAGGCTGGCTTTAACGACAGCAATCCTGTGGGCATAAAAGCCCTGGACCAGCCATGCAGATGACAAGTCCCTCTCTGAACACCTTTGGAGAGTCATCTGTTTGTAAAAGCCTCCTATGTCAAAGAGATTGAAGGAAACACGTGGCACAGAAAGCTTATGAAAAGTAGGGAGGGAGAGGAAACAAGGAAAGCAATAGAATAAAACCAAGATCCCCACTCATCTGACATGCTAAAGAAATAGTGTCTTTTCTAGATTACATGCAGACTTGTTTCCATTTTCATATTCTTTACTGGGGTTTTTTTTGGAAGCGACAGAAAATGAGTGTAAGAGACAAAAAAGTACTTCGCCCTGCAGGAAGACAAAAATTGTAAAAGCACAGGCAGCACTACAGAGGAGCAGTGCCATTCACTCACAAAGAATTTTGTGCATGTAGATGGCTGATTAATTGCTGGCCTGCCTAGACGAAGCTGCAACGAGCCAGATACTGTCAGCATGCCATCTGTTACCATGGAAATGCACAATGTTCCTGTTTCTGACAAACCCTTGAATACTGGATAGATTGTGCCATATGTAAATAAGGCAAATTAGTTTTCCTATATCTTCCAGACAAGGTTAGACTAAAAGAAAAGATATCTGTTTATATACTGTAACCTCCAAGATGTGAACTAGGCAAAGCTTCCTTCTATATTTTTTTTTTTCCTCCATAAAAATCTCATTCAAATTGTTATTAGAACTGAAACAGTGTGGACAAGCGCTAAGCAGCATAAAATTAATTCCCAACCAGCAATGTTTACAAAAGCAGTTCTTAAAAATATGCATATTCTATATGCATACTACATTCACTATGACTGTTGGGGTTTTATTTTCAAATTTTTTTCATTTCTTCCCAATTGAGACAATATTATTGAAACAATACATAGAAACAAACAGGGAACTTTCTTATTCATATAGTGGTACTTAGTGTAGTTTAGAGGATTTAAGCAGATTTTTTTTTTTTTTTTACATTCTATAGATTTTTAAACATGGAAAAATTTATTTACTCACTTGAATAATTGTAGCTTATTGATAGCTGAGGCACATCAGCTTAGCTTCACTAAAGTCAAAGAACTGGAGAAGTTTGCACATGCTCAAGCTCTAGTGATGAGAGTTTTACAAATTAAAGCTTAACCAACTACTCCAAAAATTTCATTACCATATCCTGGAAATTAAAAGATTCAGTACTTAAGTCTTTGACTAATGTTTTGATTTTACAACTGTACATTAAACTAAAAACAGGCAGTTCAAAACCATCAAGAAGTGTGTTCAGCACACTCACTGGGAGCACCACACACAGTTTATGGTGGCTGTGAGCATTAGGACATATTCTGTTACCTGTACAGATCATCTTTGAACACGAGCACTCTGCAGAACTCCCCTGACTCACTGTGGCTTTATAATGAGACACATCAGACAAATCTATTCCTAAAAGTGCAAGGTTGGTGTAACTACAATCTCCTGCAGTATAAGGCTTGTGGAATTCAACTAAATTAATACCAGATATTCTCCCTCTTGCCAGTAAGTGTGTAAAGTGAGTTGATGAAAAGGAGCATATCCACAACATTCCCCCACGGACAGATATCCCTGGGATAGATCTGAGCCCTTCTGAACCATTAAATAAATGCAAAAATTATTTTAAATTGTTTTATTTATTTATTCAAAACTGTTTTAACAATTTATTCAAAATTGTTTTAAGACAGTGGACAGGCATGCAGTGGAGTAGCATCATATTGTGCCTTAAAGCACTTTCATATTATGGACTTTCATTGTTACTCAGATTTTCTGTTTTCACTATGCAGCTTTAATAGGGTAAAGTGACATACTGGTGCACTGCAGATGAAACTGTCTAAATTAGGGTACAGAAATGACACAGGCCGCCCAGTTCTTAACTTGCTGCATTGTAAATGCAGGCATTAGGGGTTCTTCACCTTCTTGCCAAATTCCCTGAGTAGCTTTCAGCATGGAGACTGATAAGTGGTATAACGATAGCCAAGCAAAATGAACAGGCAGCTGTATATCAATATTTCCCTGATGTGAGAATTAATCTGTAGCTCCAGTAACAATAAGGTTATCATGTTCATGTTAAACCCATTGTGCATTTTAATATATTCTTTACACAGTCCTTTTGTTGCTGTGCAACTTTGCACTGCTATGAAAAATTACTTCTAAAAACCAAGCAACTACCTATCAATCTCCAATATAAATTTGCTCAGAACATAATAATCAAGTTTGAACAAACACACTTTTTTCCACACAGTGCCAAGAACCTGAGTCCCTAAGAGTCCAGAACTTCACCAGACCAAAATTTTTAAACCAAAGTATGGCCTAAAAATAGTAAAAGTTTACATAAAACACACCCTAGAAGTTAACAAGCCCCACTATTGCAGAATAAAACTAAGATTCATCACTGTCCACAATAGCATTTGTGGGATCTGTGCCAGTTGATTCTCTGACATTGGCTCCTTCCCACAGCAGCATCAATGCCTTGGAATTCTGCCCTTCTCTTCCTCCCTGGGTGTTTTGAATGGAAGAACATATAGGGGACGTGATACTCATCAATTTAAATCATGCTGCCTGCCCAGGAACAAGAATGAAATTCAGAATTTGAAGAAAGGAAGATAGATAGGGAGTATGAACATGTAGAATCATTTTGTGGGGAAAAAAAATAGTTATAAATAAGAAATATTATTCCTTCTTTCAATGACTTCTAAGCAATCTACTTACAAAACTGTGTGAAAGCATTCCATGATAGTTTCTCATCTAAGCAAACTGACAATGGCCTGCTATTGAATCAGCAAGCAGAGTTCTGGTTTGCCAAATTGAGCAGCTGAATGAGGTACTATGTGCTAGTGTTTTGTCAATGTGAGAGCAATGTTCAAATATTGGAGAAAATCCAATAACAACGAGTCTAGCTCACACCATGTAAGTCACCTTTGCCCTGTGATATATGAATTGATGGTGAAACAGAAGAGAAATATTAATTTACAATTTTTACTCAGTCCAAGCAACTTTGTTATAATCTAATTATTTGCAAAACACATGAGAAAACGGACTTTCAAAATTCTGACCTTATTTACTTAATTTTGTATGATTTTTCAATACTTGTCCCATGAATATTTACTTTGTTTAATATGAATGAAGTCTAGAAATCACAGTCAGAACACTGATTTATATAAAAGTCAGATATAGTCTTATACAATTATTTAGTATTTAGCTTTTGGGAGTTCATCAAGCATGGATTGCCAGAATTTGTCTTGATATGTTCAATTTCTCCTGAATTAACAAATTTTTCTGATTGATTTTATCAGATTAATTAAGTAAAAGGGCTGGATGAAGGTCTACTAAGCCAGCAATGGACAGTCAGGCTGGAAGAATATAATGAGCATATCCCTGGTCAGCCAAGTCTCTCATCCTCCTGACAATCAGTAGATCCTCCTCTATCAGTCCTTTCCACAGGAGCACACTTAAAACCAAATCCAGGGAATGACCCTTACTTCCCATCAGCACCCTTGGGTGCAGGAGGTTTGTCTCTCACTCTGGCTGAAGAAGAGGTCCTGATAAGATGAGGGCATTAAATTATCAAATCTCAGTGAGAGTAAATAAGGTCATGAAACAACAGAAGTCTATTTTCTCTCTTGTGACTATAATATTTTAAGTGTTCTGTAATAATGTCTGCTGGAATAAAGATAAATTCCTGTCAACAGAACTCTGGGATATTCCCTGCATGTGAAGGATCTGACTCACCTCCCTTATGCTGTTTGATTTGCAGTACTTTCCCTCTGACATTTGGTAATTACTATCTAGGGACAAACCACACTTTTCACAGGCAGATTTTACAGCATAACTTGCATGTATGAAGTGCCACCTCCTTTGACAAAACTATACTAAAACTCAAGGGGACAAAAAATGAGATAAAGTCTCTGAAATGCTCTCAGAGATTGTTCTATTGGAGGCTCCAGAACAATGCTATGGAAGAGATTCAGAAACGTTGCTGATCCCAGAGTGCCAGTGGAAGAGGAGACAACTTGCTCCAAAGCCCAGTGTGCTGGGAGGACACACCCCTGTCCCCTGACATCACCTTTATCCCAGCTGTTTGACAGCTTCCTCCAACAGCAGCCTTTGTGGGGTCCACATGCCCGTGTCTCCCCACTCTTCAGAGTGATAATCTCTGTCCAGAGAAGAGGCTGGTGTGACAATCAGTTGCATTGCATGAGAATCCAGGAAGCATTTGGATTTCATGTGGACTGGGACAAAATTTAAACATGGCTTTTGCACATTGTGGTAAAGCATATGAGAATTTTCATTTCAAGATGTCACTTCATTTTTTAAAATGTCTTAATAGTGATCTCATGCACAATGCTGACAAACCAAGATTATTTTTGTAGTTTCATTATAGAGAGAACTTAGGGGACACAAGGCAAATTTTACTGCCCAAAGATAAGATAAATCAATGAAGTATTACTTTTCAAGGACTCTGGTTTTCCACAGCTGTTTACTCCAGGATCTTTTTTCTCTTTAATTTATCTTATTTTTCAGTCATTAGTTACCCTTTTGATTCTGGGGGAGGGATTTCCCTTTGGAGACTTCAATGCATCCACTTTATCTTCTAATTCTTTGCTAGGGATGAAGTTCAGTTCATGATTTTCATTATTCCCATGTTTATTCTCGAGTCTTTTGCTCTTCCTGATGATTTCTACAAATTCATGAATGTAGTTTAGCAGATTTTTTTGTGCCAGATGAAGACAACTAAAATGAATATTCTATGTCCACACACAAACATATATATTGTTGTGTATGCACTGCTGTCTCTAAAGGACAGTGATGAGAACGTGGCAAACTTCTTGGATAGATCTGCCTGGCCACAACATCCACCCAACAGAGTTAAGACTCTGTTACGCTCCATCATTCTTTGCTGTAATCAGCTAAATTCAAGGGGAAGCAGGATGAGGATCTATGAAAAAGCTCATGTGAGGAATTACCCACTGGGCTGTAAAGATATGTACCTTTGACTGACTTTCAACAAGGCTGTTAGCTTTGGATCTCTTGTGTGATGGCACCTAAAACTGAAACAGCTTTAATAGAATCTAAATGCTGATCTGTGGTAAGTCATCATTGTTATTATAATGTTAATAGAGCAATGTCAATTCATGTCTGATGAGGATTTAACACTTTATTGTACCAAAGATAGAATAACAACAAAAACATCCAACACCCCTCAAATTTTGCAAATTATTTTCAGTGATAGTTAACAACCACCTTAATAGAACTTTACAATCCAGACTCTTAAATGCATTATTCCCCACTGAACAGTCACAAGACTCCATACAGAAGCTCCCCCAAGAACATATTCCAAGTTACTTTTTATTTTGTGGTATTTGGTTAAAGTATTCACGCTTTCTAGTAAGAAAAGCGTCTGACAGTACCTGTAAACACTACTATTAACCAAACAGCTGTAAATATCCATAAATGCCACAAAATGTAGCTGCTGCTGTTTCTATTTATTCAGGAAATTTTCATTTTGAGCCTCAGAAATAAATGTGTTCAATCACTACTAGGAATCCAACAGAGAGGGGGAAAAAAATGCAAGAGAACGCCAAGGCACAGGTTATCTTTTGTGTCTTCCTGCCTGGAAGAATAAAAGATATTGCCTCCAGTAATAGAGTGACTTGTAACTTTGTCTCAATTTACTTTAAGGTAAGATCCAAAAACACCTCCTAGAATCTAATAAAATTATTTTAAATTCATTTGAAAATGAAAAGCAGGGAAAACTGACAAAGTTTGAGGGAACTGAGCAGCCGTCTCCTTAAGAAGCATCTTTAGCTATAAGACACCAGCACTTTAGCACTGCCAGCGTCTTCTATCTGGTGTTCTTGATAATGTTCATAGGGAGCCCTGACATGTCAAGGTGTAGAGCTGATTAAATTTATTGTATTCATCTGATCAGTCAGGAAAACCAATATTAATTACAGAATAAGCTTTGTGATTCCCAATTTTATCCCAACTCTGTGACAGACCTCCAGGGTGATTTTGGCAAATCTGCTCTGTTCTCTTTCACTTATTTGAGGCCCTGTTGACAGTACAAATTCTTTGAGGGTGGGGACATCTCTCTTCATACCAAGAGTAGCTTAATTGGATGCCAATCGCAGTTCAGACATCAGCATTTCTGTAATACAAACGGTTTCTGCAGGCTTTTCTGGACTTTTAACCCTCCCAGCACCCCTCTGTAGTTTGCAAGTGTAACCAAAGCTCTGCTCTGATTTGGTTGCTTTCTACCTCTTATCATCTTCCCAAAGCTTTATTACTTTGCTGCTGTCAAGACTGAACTTGAATCCATGGGCAGGGAGATTTAAGGTTGGAAGTGAACCATTTGCCCAAACCGATAAGCTGGGTTAATCACTGATAACCACTGGCTTTTACTACCAGGCTGAAACTCTCAGGATGACTCACTGCTTGTTGTAGTGAATAGGGAGCGCACAGACCTTCCAGTTAAACTCAGAACTTTAAAGAGATATACTTGTGTGTTTGTTCCCCTCTACTTCACTTTTTAGTATATAATAGCATGGGATAAGAAATAGTAACTAGAACATGAAATAGATAAAAGTTACAAGCATTAAAACCAGTTTGCTTTGAAAATACAAAATACAAAAAACAAACAAACAAACAAACAAACAAACAAAAAGTTCAGGAAATAAGGATTTTTTTTCTAAATTTCAGGTTTCCTTTAAGCCCCATCACACCTGCCCACCAAGACAATAACATTGCCCACGATTTGAAATCATCATGTCATACAGGAAATTTGCATATAAAATGTCCAAATGATAAATCCTCCAGCCCATTAAGCTAAGAATTAAGGGTAAATCATTAAAATATCTAGGCATTATTAACCCAAATATATCTTTTAACTTACTCTAATCCCACAACACCCAGGGAAAAGAAACATTAATAAATCTTACAAGTTTTTCGGTCTCCTTAAATTTGTTGCGAGTTTTATGTATCCAGCTCCATTCCTGTGTTTCCCAATGTATGTCAACAGAAAACCATTTTTGTTATCAGCTTAATGCTGGAAAATTGATTTTGACATCTATTAGCCAGCTATATCTTCAGCTCAGATGAATAATTGATTGCATGATCAATTATTGGATAGTAAAATCTATGGTGGTTTGCTGGTTAGACAGCATGAAAATTAATTCTATTACTGCCACCTCTTATAGCCTGTAAAATGATATAGAACATTTCAATGGAAGATTTTGTATTGTATATGGCTTATTTATCCTATAAGTATCTTACACAGAATCCAGAGACCTGGGTAAAAACTAGGTCTATTAGGAAAATATGTGCATTAAAAAAATTATCCTTAAGGGTCCGACCCATCCTCCTGGCAAAATTCTAATCCTCAAAAAGCATAAGTTCCCACCGAAGAACAGATCTCCACCAGGGATCAAAGATCACATTTGGGTTCTATAAAACTCTCAGGGAAACCATATGGAAAAAAGGAGCATCTTTTAATAAAAGACTGGAAGAGGTGAAAATAAATTTCAGGAGAAAAATTTTTCATTCTTCAGGTCTAGTAAAAAGCCACAATAATGGGAAAATTCTTCAAGAGAGAAAAGAGTCCAGTACACTCAACTATGAAATTCCTTGACTCCTGTGATGGAGTAGACTTGTCTGACCAGAATAAAACACCCATGGACTATTTCTGGAAAATTTTCAACATTGGAACCATCATGTACAAGTGTTGAGATTCATGTAAGGACCCAGCCAACTGTTGAAAAAGCAGAACTAAACCAATGAGCTGGGTGCACAGTAACTGCACTCCCGAATAGAGCAAGATCTGACCATTTGGCCACACACCAGCCAAGGCTCAATCAGCGCCAATATTTTGGATACACATGGGCATAAGAGGATCAGTAATTACACTGGGGTGAGAATCAATAAAACCAAGTCATAGTTTTGCAAACTGCTCCAAAGACAAGGAATACATCTAATAAAAATCCTAGAGCAAGACTACTCCCAGAGTAGAAAGACTGGAAGTTTTAGCTAATGCCCACAGAAAATAAATTAATCCTGGTACCAAAAAGACAATTCAAAATCATCTGCTCTGTCTTCATCAGTCCTTGGGCTATTTGTTAACATATCATGCTTTGAAAATCAACTGTCATCAGTGACACTGGTATAAGAATCAATAGTCCTGAAGGTTGTTCCCAAGAGATCTTGCAACTCTTCATCCTTTATTGCTGAGCATTTTGGGGAATAGCTAGCTGTGAAGGCCTTCACCTGTGAGAAGAATGTTTCAAATGCATTCTGCATGGCTCAGACTTCACATACACATGTCCAGCAGCCATCAGAAATCCTTCTTTCATAAGATGCATCTTCTTCTACAAACGCCATGAGAGACTGAAATCAAAGAGCTGGGAAAATCCAAAAGGCTAAATGGATGCAGTAACACTGGAAATGATATTTAGAACCCAGAAAGGCCCTCTCATTCCAAACTGATGAAAGCAGCAATGACTTTCTCCAAAACAGACTGAAATAGAGGAAAAAGTTTACTTCTGGGATCACCTTCAAAGAACTTGCTCCACAAGTGAAAGAAGCATAAGAAATAAGCACAAAGGAGCAGCTCAGAAAAAAATGAGTCTCAGTTCAGCCACATAAGAACAGCAGGCACGTTTATGTCCCTACAAGCATTCGTGTTTCCCACATGTTGGAGCTATGAACTCACCCTACAACTACTGCTGATATGAACAAACCCCCAGCATCTGTGTCCAAACACACATACACAGAGTAGCTGGAATTAGAATTTCTCAAAGTGCTGGATAGATGATGAATTAAGCCTAAAATCATATCTGGCATAGATAAGAGAAAAAGCTCACAGCCAACAGCCTTTCCACCAAACACAGGCCAACAAAGCACTTGAAGTGTTTGTCAGATAAAATAATTTGTTACTAAGCAAGCAAGTAATGGTCACATGGTTCTTGAGTTACAGCCAGCAACATGTTAAGATATTGATAGAAAAGTAATATCAGATTAAAATATGGATAAAATATGTGGGAGGTTTATTACAAAATGAGTTCAGCTGTGTCGTCAGCTTTTAGGTTCTTATACTCAAAGTAGCACAAAAATGAAGGAAATGAAAGAGACAACAATACTCCTGGAGAAAAAAAATGCTGAGAGTTCCGGGGATTCCAGTGCATGACAAGATAAAGTAGATAAGTTATAATTTCTCCAAAAAGAAATTCACTATATATTCAACAAACAGCCCTCCAAGTATAGAAAGAGCATAGTTTTTTATTAGAATCTGTTTGTAGGAGAGAATAATAATTACACATCCCCCTTTTTCAGCCAATAAACATCCAGGATAAAGAGCTGTTTAGTGTCCTAAATCAATAACCACATTAGTTGTGCACATAAGCCTGAGCAGAAGTGATGCAAGAGTTGATGCTTTCTCAGAAATTACTGTGGAATATTAGAGGAACTCTAATTAGTATTCACATACATTTGCTAACACAAAACGTTTATAAAATTCCCTCTCATCAGCTGTAGTGAGAAAGAATATTAGCACATCCCAAGCATGCTAACTAGCTTCAGCTACAATATATTATTATTTCTTCTATTATATTTATTAATCCATTTAATATTGTTCACTGGACTCAGGACAAATGATCTCATTGCAAGTAGCTCTTTCTGATTTCCAGAGCAGTTGGGATTGTGGGTCATAACTCAGCTGCTCCACTCCAAAGAGATGGGCAGGGCCTGTGGCCACAGAGCGGACATCGTGGCCAAAATCCACCAACAAACCCATGGCTGGGAAACACTTGCTGGGAAAAAGAAAGGGCTCAGCAAAAGGCAACAGAACAATGCCCTTCTATACAGCCTCACTGACAAGTCCACCAGTTGCTGGAAGCAAATAGTCACATCTGGAGCAGTTAAACTCTCCAATTTCACCTTTCTTCTACCAACTCAGCAGCCAAATACCCATGGCTGTGTCCCACGCCTCGCTCCTGCTCTCTGCTGAAGGAGAGCTGTGTGGTAACGCCACTGCAACATCACCTGGCTCTGCCTCTCCTCATCCTCTGGAATTTCACCTACAGCAGGCAGAAAGCTCTGCTTCCTGGGCTGCCTGCAGCCTGCATTTTCCAACTCCTAAAGACCGTGTCATGGTCGCCTGCACTGAAATTGGATGTTGCTAAACAAAAGGAAATTTCATTCTGCCTCATCAGTTTGGATCACCGTTTTCCTTTTCCGGTCAGGACTTTTTTCCTGTTATTCCAGTGGAGTCAACGTTCCCCTTTTGTCTCAAAACACTTCAATTCAGTTTCCAAATTAGCAAGCAAGTACTCTCTACAATGACCTGCACATCTGTGGGATAAAGCAAAGTCCAAAATACAGCAGTCCTCATGCTTTTGTAACCCATGAAAACCTTTGATTCTGGGTAAATCAATAGATTAAAAATTACTTATAAACTATAAAACAAAATTAAAATGAAGTTACATAGACTTTTCTTGTTGTATGAATTTTAATTATTTATTTACAGAAGTAGACTTAAGACAAAAATACCTTCTGGCACTTACTTCACGCATGTAAATAGATGTCATTTAACTACTATTTTACAATGGAATAAAATTAAAACCATTCCTTCAAAAAATATGTTTTCTTCAAGAACACATACCCAGGTCTACTTGGGATTTCTATTCATAAATTTGCCTCCTTAGGCCAAAGATCAAAAATTAGTGATGGTCCACAACATGCAGAGCTTTAAAAAATGTCACATTCTTTCATTTTCAGCATAAGAAATGGGCAACTTGTTCAGGGCAAATACTTGTTTGAACTGAGGATTTTATTATTAATCTCTGAAGACTGCTGAATTTAGGGTCACAGTAAGGGTTGATTAGGTACAAGGTGCACAAAGCTCTCCTCTGTCAATGCTATTGAATGAAGCAAGTAATTTAGATTCAGAATTGGTCTTGGATTGAAGCTCACTCCATTACCGACCATTTTCAATTTCAGCTATACAATAAACATCAAGCTCAGCAAGGAAATTAGTACATTTGGTAATGTATTGGGAGAGATGGGTGGGTCTCTGACAAGATGACACTTATCACCAAAGCTTCAGTTAATGAAACCCTTGAGTGGTTTCTGCGTTTGACATATTTTGACATTTTTTGAAATCACATCCAGCAGGTTTTTTACCCCACAATGTTGTTCTTTATGAGAAAAAAAAAAATCTATCTATCTTTAAAATGAGTACTGAGTACTGCAATATTATCGGAAAAAATTAAAGAGACTGCATTGAAGGCAGGGGGGAAGAGAATCTGACTTTCTTAAAATGCAGAAGGTAGAGCAGAATGCACAGTATTTAAACTGAGGAGATGCCAACGCTAACACATTTTCTCAAGAGAGCTTAAATTTCAACAGGCATATTTGCCTTTAGTCTGTTTGCTCAGAAAATGCCATGAACTGTAACAGGAAGTCTGTTTTTAGTGTGACTGCAAAAAATGGTTAAACTTAATTTGCTCACGGTTGTTTTTAACTTATTCACACAAAAATTAGCATAAAGCACTACAGTAGATTTATCATTAATGGAATTAAAATGATAATTTCTAGTATAACTTGAACAAGCAAAAGAAGTTTTTCTGCATTACTTTCACAACAGGATTGGTTTATTTTTGTTTAGTGTTGTGTTTTTAATTTTTTTTTGTATGTTTGAAATAATGAGAACAAAGAAAAAGATAACTAGCTATAAATCTTGAGCAAACTTACTGTACAAAAGACACCAAAATAAGTGAAAAAATGAAAGCAAATTACAAGAAATAAAGGGAGAGTGAACAATTGCTGGCCTAAAAGTAGCTCTCTCGAGTTGATGACCCAAAAACCCCACAATAGCTCTCAGATCACTTTAAATGCTGCTTTGTAGCAATGTGGCACCTACAATGTATGACTAGAATTAAAAAGGGTCAGAAGAGAGAGAAGACTTAGAGATCACTAATTCTGAGCGGTTTGATATTTACTCTTTAGCTTTTCTGAAAGCCAAGGGAAATTATTATGGATTCATATATTTCAATCTCACACAGCTCTATTATTGTTCATTTTTCATTCAGAGCTGAGAGAACAATTAAAACAAAAAATACAAAGCAATTTAAACAGGGACATTCCTGAACTCTACTAGACCTACAAGGCAACACTTAGAGCTCCAGTTCCTATCCGGGTGGTCCCTCCCAAAGACTTTTTTCCAGCACAAGTGGGAGGTCACCTTGAAGATTTCAGGGACAGGGATTGTATTGTACAGGATACATACTCCTGAAGAGTTGCATTGTGTTGCAATGCAATTTTTATTTAAAACCTTGCCCTCCCCATGACTCTGCTCTAAGCATTTCCCTTGCCTCCCTCAGTCAAAGTTTAAGGTGGCAGAGCAAGTACCTTGTGTATTTGTGCCCTCTTGAAAATCTAAGGCGGGGAAAATAGGAGAAGATATCTTCTGAACCAAAGAAAACCTGTATCACAAAGGAGTTAATTATTATTTCTCTAGCTTTAGAGGATTTGTTTTGCTTTGTTTAAACTGGAATCGTTTCCCACAATGTTGTGATCAAAATCTGCCATATCCAACTGCGTCTTTGGATCTTTCTGACCTTGTTTCAGCTCACGCTTCAAGATGAGCTCAAGCTACCCAGGCTGCAAAATATCAGTATTTTTAATATTAAGTCTCAGCAGCACCCAGAGATGCACTGTTCCAAGCACAGTAGTGTAATAGCCCAAATTGTTCTGGGATTCCAGAAAATTCACTTTCACATAGACCATGTGCTCTACCCAAGATGTGTAATGTGTAAAAAGCCAGGAGAAGTCCCAACGACAATTCAAGTAGTACCAGGTCTGCATTTCAGCTTTGGAGACACAGATTCTGTAATTTGACTGGCTATTTTCAGGCAATCGGGGTTTGAAAGAAAACGTTAGACATCACATTGTTGGGCTGTTTAGTCTTATCTGTGTTCAACCGATCAGAAAAGAAGAATTCAGAGTTTTCTGGGCACTTGGAAAAAATGGAACTGAATAAATTGTTCACACATCATCCTGCAATCTCAAGGCAGGAGTGCTTGCTCCACACACATTATTCTAAAAAGTTTCAAAACTTAGATTCAGTCTTTCAAATCACTGGGAATATGATCCCAGCAAACAGAAGAGTTTAACTACTGTACCACACAATGTGATGTGTAATTATTTTCTGACAGTATTTACAAGAAATCTGGGTAGTTTTCATACTTTTAAATCATAGAAAACATTTAGCCTGTTCCAGTGATAAAGATACCTGTCAGTATATTACAGATAGGAGCTCACATACTGGATGATTTTAACTTGTTCAGTCAAGCAAGTTTTCATAGTAGGAATTTTTTTTACAGCCTCAGATATAAAATGCTTTTTGATCCTGCTAAGCCTTAATACAAACTTCGGTGACTATATCAGAAATAAGATCAAACTAAGCAAGATAATCCCCTGGTTTATTAGATTTTTTTCTGTTAATGCAAGTCCCCAAATTCTATTTAGTAAGTACTCTGTCTTAAGTCAAGATCTTTCATTATCTTTGCCCAAGTAACAGGTGGTTTGGTTACAAAACAAGATGTTATTCAGTGGAATCAAATCAGTAACAGTCTGTCACTCCATCTTCTATGCTCTGTGCATTTGCAGGCACTGGACTGGCTGAGTCTATTCTCACTTTCTCCTGACTTAAAAACCAAAGATTCCAGACATGGTTGCCTGAAGCTGCCAGGTGCTGGGAATACCCTCTCTTCACTCCACTGCAGAAAAGGGATAATATTTAAGGTGTTTTTCTGGATTTCCTCTTTCCTTTTACCTAAGATCACTTTGGCATATCTTCATCTCTGACAGTTTTCTGACAGATTATCTCAAGCCATGCAACCCATCCCTATGCAAGGGCTTCTTTTGGGCTCCTTCATACCACTGGTGGCCTCTCTGCTGGAGATCTTCTCCTGGCCTTTCACCTCACTCAGTAACTGATTATGCATCTGGCACAGGTTTCTTCCTAATTGTCCTTCACAGCATGAACTACTGTCCTATTCTGCCTCTCTCTGCAGCCCATCTTTTCCCACTATTAAAGAGTATACTGGTGTAGGCAAAACTAGACAATTATTTTCCTCACGCTTCTGGAAAAAAACAAACAAAAAAAAACCACCAACAAACCAAACAAACTAATTTTTAATCAAAAAAATTGAAAGAAGAATATAACAGACAATTTTTCTAGAGACTTGATATTTTCTGCATATTTCATTTTGATGAGAGTCCAAATTTCTGTTTGAGCAGGTAAGGGAGAAATCAACCAGCTATCGTCACATACCCTTTGTAACCTACAAAACTATCTGTACTTTTTCCACTTTCTCAACATGGCTTTTTAAAATAGATGCAGAAATAAAGTTTACTATTAAGAGTACCAAATGGTTTTGGTTTTGTTTTTGGTTTTTTTTTTTTTTTTTTAAGTTTAAAGCAGGTAGCCTCCTGAAGTCCCAGTCTCTTTGTTCCTTTTGACCTGTCACACTGAGATTAACAGGTCTGTGACCCATAAAACAAGGTTAGATAGGGGAAACCAATTGAAACCTCTTCTTTCAGTCCCCAGAGAAAAGACTCTATGTGGAAGACAGCCAAAGGTCCACTGAGCAACAAAATGGTAAAAGAAAATATATTACTAGGTTTTGGTATTCTTTATCTTTCTTTTCCATTAGAAGCAGGTGAAGAAGCAAACCCCCAGTTAAATACAACTTTACAAAGGTTTATGTAAAAACAAGACCTGGAAAAAACATTTGAGCAAAATGTTTTGTTAACTTAGATTCAGATCACCAAGAAGAGACAATAAATAAAATATTCTATTTTATTTTCAGGGATTTTTTTTTCCTTAGTTCCCTTGTCAGACATGTTTGCTGTAAGAAACAAACGGCATAAGAGGTCCAGGTGAAGTAAGGGCCGGGAACCAGCAAGAGAATATTGAGAGAATCAGGGGATCAGACAAAAGTTCAGGAGAACCTGCTGGAGGTGCCTCCAACCTCCCTCACGACAGACATAGATGTCTGAAGTGCCATCATTAAGCCACTGACAATTCCCACAACTGACAGTATGACCATCTTTTATAATATGTGATAACTGACAATATAACAGTTTCCTAAGAGTTTATGAACAAGTAGATTTCCTTTTAAGATCAATATGTTTTCTTGATGGATGTGCATTTTATAACTCAAAAAAGCAGTTGGGCTCATTCCAATCACCCGTTGACAGAAACTATCCCTTTTCACCTGAACACCTCCTCAGCATCATTAAAAACTCTGAAGCACTGAAACCCATGGGGTTATAAATGATGCACCACAAGGGTCTTCCAGGGATCAATATAAAAACTAAAAACCCAGTTCAGGATTCCCCAGCATTTGCATGAGGTATCTATAAGCACGTATAAAATTCTAAGCAGAATATCTGAGCTACATGAAAGCAGAGATATCTTTCATATATATATGTGTGTTAATATTTTGTTGTTGTGAAAAAAACTGAAAATTTTAATATACTCTGAAACCTTGTTCTTCTCAAAAACAACTCTGCAAAGAATAATGAGCAGATGACTCCTTTGAAAGACAGTGTCCTTAGTTCAACTGCATAGACTTGGTGTCCACTGAATTTCACAGTACTCAAAGGTTTACTATAAAAGCTTTTCTCAGAAATAAGTTCAAGGTTGCCTTTTTCTCCCTACTTTAAACCATTCTTCTAACTCCAACTGGTATCTCTAATATCTCTTAATGCCTCCCCTTTGACACCTCCCCAAATGCATCATTTTTCTCAATCACTCTAATGAAAGACTTTTGACACCCTCATTCTCTCTCTGTTCATGATTCTACTTTGACTATAAGTTCTTCAGGTCAGGGACTATCTTTTTCTTCTGTATTTGTACGTTATAATAAAAAGGGTCTGGACTAATAGCTAGAGCTGCAGACACCGATATATTAAAAATACTAATAATTCTTGTAAAAGGTTTCAGGTTCCTGATTATGAAGTTTTAGCTTTTAGTAGCCATTGTGAGCTTTCTGATCACCCTGACACTTCTTAAAACTGTCCCAGAAACATCTGTTTAGAGAGACTGTGTCAGCGAATGTGTTAGTGAAGCTGGGACTTGCATTTTTCTCGTGGGTTAGAAAGAGAAGATTTCCTGGTTTGGTAAAGCAGTGTCTATTTTATAGATATGTCTGATGGTGAGACAATCAGGGTGGCAGCATTAGAGAAAAGGGAGACAGAAATATAGGCAGTCACTGTGCTGTTTAGAGGAATCACTAACTTGTGCATTTGCAGTAACACATGGGATTGCGGGCTGGCACATTCTACTATATGCTTGAACTAGAAACAAAATGCGATGGCGATGCAATTCAAAGGTCTAGAAAGGTTAAATAAAGTGAATTTCTATGGCCTTCATGTAAAAAAATAAAGAGGATATTGTGTACAGCAAAATACATATAAAGGCTCACTTAAATGGAAAATTGCTTTCACTAGTCAATCCCTGTTCCAGACTGAGGGTGGTCCAGAAGCAGGAGAGGAAATGTTTCAGTTAGCTGTAAATACTCCCTTATTTGCATGATTTTCATAAATCTTTAATGAGAAAAGGATTCTTCACACAGAACCACAGCAAAGAGAGATATTCCTGTACCTAAAATAACCTTGAATTGGCATCTCTCCATGCAGCAATAGATGAGTTGCTTTTCCATAATTTGGAAAAAAAAAAAAGGAAGAAGAAAAATCCTGGACTGAACACTCAACAGAATAAATGATACTTTATGATCATTTATTATATGATAAATAAATTATACTCTACTTAATGAACAGAACTAAGTGGAGAGAAAGTGCAGAACTTATTATGGAAGGGAAAGCCCTAAAAACAAGGCCAATGTTCACCTGGCATTTTAATGCTGGTCAGTGAGACTTGTGTTCAGTTAAAACATCATCTTCATCCAAGTATTTATTTCATGCAGCCTCATGCAAGTAAATATATGGTTATGATTTATAAGCACCAAATCAAAGTCTTAGTATTAATTAAACATTGCCTCATGTTTATATCTTGCTCTTACCATACAAATTTTTAAAATGCAAACATTTAAAACTCCTCTCCTATCTCCCCAAACTGTTGTTTGAAGTTATGTATCACTTCCAAGTTGTCTGAAATTTTCTTCATATGTTCAGGAAAAAAAAAAAATCAAAAATGTTTCAATATGTTTCAATGTTCAATCAATTTCTTTCTGCTAAATTCTTTATATTCATGTTGTCGTACGCACATATACTCAGTTTTAATGAGTAAGTTGGGTTTTCTTAAAAAAGAACATATCACTCATTGCATCACCTAAGTATAAAAATAGGAAAATTATGGAAAAAGGTAAAAAAACAAACCAAATAAACTAAAAAACAAAAAACCAAAACAAACAAACAAAAAACAACAAGAAAGCAAAAATTTTCTCCTGTTTTCTAACTGAACCGTTAAACAACACACTGAATCCAAAACTCTGTGTACATACATCACTGATTTAACCTTGTTGTTAGAATCTCATCCTTCACAGTTTGTAGCTTTTTATTAAAGTTAACAATATAACCATTCTACATGGGTTGTTTGCTTTTAGCAGAAAGAAAAACGTGCTTGTGTTTAATTAGGTTTGACTGTAAATGGCTGCAAGTAGACTGTGAAGTGCTCATTGTAGAGGACGCGATGTAGGAACATGGCAGTCCCACTTTGGCTGCTGTTATTGTTTGTCTGGAGACACCTTTCCGCAAGACTAAATTCAACATGACAGGGCGTCTGCCTGCACGGTGACATCTGTATCACTGCAACAGGGAAAACCCCAGAAATTTCATAAAATGAAAGCTTAAAACATGTAGAATAGTATGAACTGAGGAATGCAGACATATTTTTTAAAAAAAACTCTTTTGATTTTGTCCATGTTTCTGTACAACACTATAATTTTCCAAATTATTTTTCAGCAGTTCAATCATTTTCAGCCTCCCTTCAACACTGATTTCATGAGCTGGACAAATAACTCATTTTCCAGCTTTCTGGAAATGCAGTATTTTTCACTATTTTTACATTATTATGAAAAATTGAATCCTAATATTTGATTTAATATCATACATTTTGCTTCAAATTTGAGATTCTTAAAGTGTGTTCAATCAAATTTAAGAAATAATGCAGTAATTTCATCTAAAAACAAGAAAACATTTTCATACGCATTTTAAAAATTCCTCAGTGAAATAGATAAATCTCCAAAAATATCTAAGTTTCACCGAAACTGTTGCCCTTTTTTTTTTTCAATTTTAACTCATCTCTCTCCGTTTGGTGCTTCTCCTTTCAAGGCAATATCTATACTATATTTCTTATTTCAAAGCTCTTGTGCCACAGCAAACAACGAGAAGACATTCAAGGTCCGACAATGGAGACAATCAATTTTCTTTACATCAGTAAAGATCCTATTGCAGCCTCCATGACATCAAGTCTCTTGTTAGCATTTGCCATTGGCACACATTGACTCTGGTCCTGCAATTCTCAGTTTGCTGTGGCACCTTGAGTGACAGATGTGTCAGGTACGACTCAGAGTGCAGTCAGTTTAAGTATGGTTCATTAATTTGACATAAATAACTTTTCAAAACCAAAGATTTTTAGGAAGAAATTAAGCGATGAAACTGAAGGACACATGGATAAAAAGTATGGGTCAAAATAAGAAAGGGTTTACTGCTTCACATGAGGAGAAATTTGTTTTAAATTTCAAAGTCCTTAGTAAAGCTCTACAAAAATCTTAGAATACAAAACCCACTAATCTTTATGACTTAAATATGGAAAAAATTTATTTCCCCAAGTTAACCCAAAGTGTCCATTTACAGATGATTGTGCATGTGCTTCAGGCTCCTCCTTTATAACTAAATCAAAATCAATTCTTGGTATTGTATTTCCCTTGATACAGAGAAGAGTCAAGAACAGTTTTGTGTCTATTTCCTTCCTCTACAAAATATCTAGAACAGTTTTATTTCAACTCTCAAATAAACCATAAAACATTTTAGCTGTGAGCAGAAACCAGTTGAGCAATATTTCTGAAATGGTTGAAGTTTTGCAAGTTTGAAGCAGATGAAAGCAAGGTGCAACAAAAGCAAGTTGCAAACCCTAAATTCTTAACTATCATTTATAGGGTCCATTAGAGTTAAGAGTGGCTTTTATTCCATTGTTCTGTTAAAGAATGGAATAACCTTCTATAAAGGGTTATATGAGATCAATAGCAGTGAAAGGATTTGAGATACAAGTTGAAATTAGAGGGAAATCTCTTCAGCTAAGTCAGATACTTTCACTAAAATATGGAAGATATAGAATTTATTTAAGAATCAACAACTAGTCCCACTTGTCTGTGAATGTTGCTCCCCAAAAACCTCAATGAATTATAATCAGCACCAGTGGGAATAAACCTACATATCCGAGATTTGGCCTCTTCCTTACATTTATCACATTTTGTTTACTTGGTGTATTTTAAAAGGGGTATAATTTAGTGAAAAATTGTTGCTACTCTACTTTAGATATACTTCAGTTCTCACTTTGAAATTAAATGAGGACATATAAACAGGCAACAGCCCTTAAGAACTACATTGTAATTGTAAATATTCACTCCATCTTGATGCTAATAAATCACTCACAACAGTCTTTAACCAGACTTCAAAATGTCTCGCACTGATGAAGGGTACAAGTCTATAATAAGGTGACTTAACTAGAACTAAGAGGTTTATTTTTATATTTATATATGATTTTTTAAATTAAAATTTTAAATTTTTAAGACAAGTTCAATTTTTCTTTAACAAACAATATAGTAAATCAGAAGCAAATTCTAAGAATTTCTGATACATTTACTATCAAAATATAATTATTTAAATTTTAAGTGATAGGTTAATTAACGAATGATCCATATTTAAAATGTAATATGTTTAAAGGTTCCAGTTATTGTTTCTGTTTTTAAGGTAGACCATGCATAGTTATGTTTATCAAATAATTCCAAAACACTATAAAATTAACTTTTTTTTGTGAGGAATATTTATGAAAGAAATGCTTACTGATCTTGTAAATTAAATGGCTCTAGCTCAAAAAAAGTGAAAAAGTTACATTCGTATCTGTTTTCGCATTCTAAATTTTGAAAAATGGAAAAGACATTCCATTGTAAAAGACAGTATTTATTCATTTAATAACTTTCAGAGAATACACAAATTGGAATATAACTTGTGATTTCTTTGTCGTTACAAATAATTTCATTTTTAAGTTAAAACACAAAAAAATAATGCTTATGAAATCATAGTTGTTAAATGTCTGCTTATGTTAAGCAGTGTAGAAATAAACCAGCATTTTGAACAGGTGGACCTTTAAAAAAGATTCCTAATTGTTCATATACTGTTAAAATTATTTCAATTTTGCATCTCAGCAGATACACATTTGTACATCAGAAGCAGGTGTTCATCAAAAAGAGATGGTTAAGAGATACTGCAGCCTAGGCTCAAAACCCCGCCTGCATGGTGCAGTGAGAGATAAATGAGAAAAATCCTGCAAAACATCTCTCTACACTTCAGAAGGAGATTACACCTTTTTAAAAAGGCAAAACATGCAGTTCAATTACTTATTGTCTTGGCATGTGGTTGTGATGAAAGAAAGAGTCTCAAACATCAATAGAGCTAAACTAACTTCCCAGATGGGCTTCAGAAGAGGGAACCCTTCTGCAATCCACCTGCACATAAAGCTACTTTCTACTATTTGAGATAAAATCCATGTTTTCCAACCCCCCCATTCAAATCATCCCTTTATCTTATGTGGCTGTTTGATATGCACCTCCTTGTCTTTACACCTATCTAAAAGAAAGAGGAAAAATCTCGTAGAAATAAAAAGCTATTGTCTGTGGGAACACTTCAATGAATACCCCATCTATTTAGATTCTAAGCTTCAGTGCAATATTTATTGTAAATATATTTTTTCATTTAATGTAAAAGATAAAACACTTTAGGTTTATCGCTGAAAATAACCAATAACAAATGCAAGAGGCAGAGTGATGAATTCATCAAACACCCATATACCTATGTTTTAGTATATGATTAGGCTATACTTTCTAATTGTCCACAGTACATTTGTTTCTGGAACCCTGAAAACTCCAAATTACTGCTCTAAATAAAGCAAAATTATTTACTAATGTATTCAACAGGGGTAATCTGAGACATGGTGTACACTGGTTTAAGTGCCACAAGTGAAATGCATGCATGAAACCAAGCAAATTACCCGAAGCTCTATAAGCTTTATAGAGAGAAATTTGTCCCTAACCATAGGAAGTTTCTTGATAATTTAGAGAAGGGATGATTATATGAGAGATACAGAAATCCTCTTCCTGTTATCCTGGAGTCTGAATCTGCTACTCTAGCTATTCCTACTTGAATATGGAACACTTTGGACATTGTTCAAAGCATGGTTCTACAGCCCTCAGTATTAATGTGGAGCAGCAGGAAAAGCTTCTTCTGAAAAGAACCAGGAAGAAAATTACACTTCTGTTAAAACATGTCTATGTGAACTTTCAGATTCAATATAGAAGTTCTTTAGCAAAGTCCAATATGAGAACCAGTGTCCCACAATTTCAAGATGAGCTTGTATATTACTGTTACAAGTGGCCACTAAGAAGGGAAAAAACCAAACCTACTTTATGCAATGCCTAAAATGAAAGCAAATTTCCTGTTAATTTGTTATTGCGTTCCTTTTATATGATACTTTATGCATTTGCAGAGCTGACCAGAAGGAACCAGACCTTCACAGTTTGAAGTGGGCTCTGCAAGTGAAATGACAGGCACGGGTTAGGTCAGATCACCTCATTTTTTTATACAGAGACTAATACTGTTGTTGACACACTAAACAGAAAGAAACCAATTTGAATTATACATCTCTAACTAGCTTGTTCTAAAAACAGTGAACATGAGCACTGTTGAGGGGTGTAACAGAGAAAAGCAGTGCTTTCCATTGTAGACATAATTATTATAACACCCTCCCCCTGCCCCAAACTCTAGTGCAGGTACCAGGAATGTTTTACTCTCCAATTTTGCGCTTATCTGCATGAGCTGAAGCTCTGTGTTAAAGAGGAGGTCGGCAATAATCAATGAGATTCAACCCTCAAGCTCTAGACAGGATGCCAGCACAGCCCTCTGTTGGGTGAAATTTGGATGCCCTTGATTTAAGCTTCCTAAGCCCCTACAGTTCCAGTTCAGGAGATTAATGTAATTCCCATAGCTCATTCTCCTCAGAAGATATTTTACGTTTCACCGTATTATTAATAGAACTGTACAAAACTCAACTGTCTTGGTTCTTTCTGTTTCAGGGAACGAAATAAACGTTTACACAATTCTCATTAAGCAGAACTGGAGAGATGCCAACATTCACTCCTGCTTAACAACTGAACTTAGTGGTAGCATTTCACAGGTGCTACATTTGTGTACAGCTACACGCAGATAATGCAGCTTGCTTCTCTGCGCCATCAGTGTAAAAGAGAGTGTGAAACTTCTCCCGTATTCCTCTGTTCCTCAGGACAGTCTGGTTGGTTTTCTTTCTTGGTGCAGACAGATCTGTTACACCCCTGCTTGTCCAGCTCCTTTCTTCTATTCTAATACTGATAAAAATATATTTTTAAGTATTTTTCCCATGAGTTTTCAGCTTTTCTCACTGGCATCCAAAGCTTTTATGGGCAAACTTAGTCTTTTAATTTACTAGGTAGCAATCCACATCACCAGCCAGCAAACTGAACTTTAGACAACAGATGGATCTTTTACTTATGTTAAGGTTGTTGGACTGGTGATCCACACTGCTTTTTCTTGGTGTCCACGTCTGGTTTTGACCACAAATCCCAGTCTTTGAATAAACTGGCCCTTCTAGATCATCAAGTTCATATTTAAAAAAAAAAACAACAAAACACCAAAATAAAACAACAAAATTCCTGCTTTTTAAAAAGTTTGAATAGTGTTCCTAATCAGGAGAAATTATGCTAATTCTGTGATAATCATCAAACCAGAGCAACACCAGTTACAGTACCTTGTTAACTGGTACTCATCTAGTACAGGAAAAAAAAACAAACAACAATGCCAGCAAGCATTGTGCATTTTAAACGATGTGTGTTATGATAGAACACTGGATGAATATCAGCCCATTTTTAAGAGAGTTTGCTAATCAGTATGTTTACATTAAGTTGCAAACAGCCTCCCAAATATCAATCTGAAGCAACCACAGTAATTTTAAATATTGTGATTAAAAGAGCTTGGCCTTGTATTCTTCAGAAAATAACCAAGTCTAATATTGATCAATTTGAACTTTAAAATATTCCCATCTCTGCTTGTAGCTGACATGACTGAGAGTCACCCACTTTAATAAACAAACAGACACTAGGTCAACTAGTGAAGTGATGCAGTGTCACAAATGCTGTTCCTCTGCATTATTCCTGCTTAGTGCACATGTAACTAAAAAAAAAATAACAGCCAGGTTTCCTTAAAAAATCCTGATATATGAATGTCTTTCCCGTGCCCAGCTTCCTAGTTCCTCACCATTTTCATAAAAATTGCTTCTTCTGTACAAAGGCTGTACCACACCATATGAAATGAAAAATGTTATTTACAAATATTATTAGATCGTTTTGAAAGTACTTTCTTGCTTCATACATAACGGCACAAAAAGCTGTGAACTTCACAGAAAGTTGTGAGTAAATTTAACTGACATTTTTCTTCAGCGCCTTTAAAACAATCCATTGGAAATCTTCATAACAAGTGCTCTGCTCTCAGTCACCTGTCACTTCTTGTTTTAATCAAATGGCAGAAGTAGAATTTAAAAAAGGAAAAAAGAGCACTAACAACCTAACTAATACCTGCTGATTTCACAACTGTAGCACTTAATAAGTGGCTTGGAAAAACCCAGCCTTGCATTCACCAGATGTTTCTTTATTTGCAAAGTCTCTCACAGACATTCTCTTCATTTTGTTTTCCCTTTCCTAAACTGTTTTTTCTAGGTATACTTGTGGCTGTACAGACTTCAGATTAAAAAATTCCTTCTCTTTGTGCAAAGAGAAGCTTCAATTTTTCTGTGAATAATTTTCATCATAACAGAGGAAAGCCTTGAATCTGGAGTTTATGCCTATTTCAAGTTTTCTATGGTTTGATGTTCTGGCAGTCTCTCAAGTGACTTGTTCCAAGCTTCATGTATCTAATAAAAATCTCCCTGTTTCTTTGGATTACTGATGATCTCAAGAGCCTACTTCTGGGTTTTAAAAAAGCAGCTTAATCTCCTGCTATTTTTAGGAGCCCAAAAGTGTAGTACAAATGTTTCACACTGACGGGGACAGTCCTTTGCCCTTTGAGGAGCTGCTCAGAAGACTCTGCTGATCAGCAAAAAGAAGAAATGAGGCAAGAGCCAACAGCAGTAACCACATGCCAAAAACTGAAGTGGAACGGGGCTTGAAAGCCTTCTGCAGCAAAGAGAAAGTAAGTATGGATCAACCTCCCCTTTTTTCAGAGTATCTGATGAAACAGGTGGAGAAGAGACACTACTCTTTTTTCTGAGGAGATGCAACATATTTTAAAAGAAGACTTAAAAATTGAGGAAGAAGGGAAGGAAATAAGAATGGAACAAGGTTTTAGGGAGGTTTTAGGCTAGTTAAATGTGATGAATTTACAAATCCATGCATTTTCTAGGGCTCCAGTTAATAACATCCACAGGTAAGGGAAGCAATTTTGTTCTCTTGTTGACCTTTGGGAGCACTTTTAACTTAGAAATCAACCTCCAAATTTAACATATGCTTTCTTTGCACAGCAATTAGGCATTTTAATATCCCTATTTGAAGTTATTATATTTTTCCTCTCTTGCAATACCTTGTTGCTCAAAGGTGCAAAAAAGTATTGCAAAATGAAACCATACGGGAAATAGCTTTAATCGTCCTTGATGAAAATCTCACTGTAAAATATCCTTCATTCTAAATGAATCTATTGTATTATGATTCCCCACTTTTTTTCTGCTATTTGTTACAAACAATGTCAACTGCCTGAGGGGAAAATTTTTCTTAAAGAAGCTACACACCAAAAGTTGGCTTGAATTTTATTGCGCCATGAGGGATTGGAATGCCATGTTGCTGTTAAATCACACAAGAATCTAGAATCCTGTTTATGTACTGCTCCTTAGCCACTGGATTGCTTGAAAATGTTATCAATTTTTATGGTAGCATAGATAAATTTACTGATTATACAATCATCTTGTAAATTTGTTTTTTAAAATAATGTGTGAATTTGGAAATATTTCTATAATTTGGAAGGGCTTTTGCCTTGTGCATTCATACTAGAGAGGATGGTTAGTTTGATGCAGCTTGTTACAATCTTGCTGCCGCTTTAAAGAATGTGTTATTTAACGGAACCTTAATTACACACACTTTTAACCTTATAATGGCAAGGGTCAATTAATTTTACCCTACAGCTTATAGGATCCATGCTAGTTAAATAAATAAGATGAAAAAAAATCACCAAGTTGATTTGAAAAGGAAAATGGCAATACAGCTTCATAGGGCCAATAAAATTACAGCTAATCCTTCTGGGAATCCAAATGGCAATAAAGTGAAAGTGAGTACAGATTAACACATTGTAAATCCACTTGCTACCCAGCAATGTTTACACAAGGATTTGCCATTGCCTGTTACCATTTGGTCAAGATTCAATTGCAGTTTGCCAAGATTTTACTGAAGAGGCTACTTCTGTTTCCCAGAAATATAACTGAACTTCTTAAAGACCCCAAACATGTTTTAATCAGGGGTAAGGGTATGTTCTGACACCCTATGGAAGACAGAAAATGGGTGGGCTTCTAGGGTTTCATACCAGCGACTGTGAACAGGAACAAATACCGCAATATCTAAGATTTCGAAATGCTTCAAATGCTTTTGCGTGTTAATATTCCTGAATTTGAAAGGTGGGGGAGTGCACTTTTCCTGTGCACTTTTAAAAAGATATTTGCTTGAGTCCAAACCAGCTTTTTCCTTACTGCTCACTCATAATACAAGCTGCACTCACATGGAGGCCAACAGCCAGCAAAAACATATTTCCATTTTAACACCTTTAGATGATCAAAGCATCAGCTTAATATAATCAGCTCAAATCCATTTACCAGTGAGCCTACCACTGTGCCCAGGGACTGTTTCCCTTTCCAGCCCTATCTATTCTGGAACAGGTGCTATAATAGTAAATTAATTAGTCTGTGGAGATGCACCTTGTTCTCCATCTCCACAGGCCTCTTGTGGGTCAGGGCCTTGAGGAAAATGCCATCTGGGCAGAGTTTCCCCCAGAGAAACAATCAAAGCCTACAGATTTCAGACTACAGAGGAGGGTTCATATGACAATTAACCTTATTAGTCTTTTTTTTTTAAATGGTTGATAGTGTGTCAACGTGTTGGTTCTATAAATAATCTGCTTCCCAAAAACATCGCTGCAACTAATTCAAAGAAATTACTCCTTTCTAAAAATCCTCCCAAGAAAATATGGATCTCCTTGCACTGAAAATATAAATAAATCTTAAAAAATAACTTATCACACAACAGTCTTAGACTACTTAAAACTTAATATGCTTTGAAAGATTGACAATTTTTACTGTGACCAATTCTGTATAAACCCTGAGGGACTTGTGCTCTTATTTATTTTGGTTCTCTGTTTTCACCACAGTTTCGCCCAATATCCAATTATCAACAGAATCAGAACTAAATTCAACACATTTCACAAGGGACATCATCATCTATCTTGGTAAATCTGGTGGGTATTTAAGTTTTAACTTAAGCTCCTAAAATCTAGGGAGGAATTTTAGATTTGTGGAATTCTTTTTACAAACACCATGGTTTAAAAAAAAAAAAAATAAAAAAAAATAATAATTTCAAAATCTCAAATGGAATGGGATGTGAAAGCAGGATCTCTATCCAGCAAAATTATTTGCATATTTTCACTACAAGTTTGACAAAATACAGAAATTAAGATGACAAAGAAAAAAGGGCATTAAGTTTATTTCACATCATTAAAATACAAAATATATGTAAATTTATAAATATAAGGTGACTAAGAGTATTTTTAATGCACTTCACAGAATAACTTCTTCAAACATATTTTAGTCAGACAAAAAAAGACTACACCTGTATCATAGTAAAAAACAAAGCCAAGTGATCACTTCCTTTAATGTTTTGATGACTTCTGACTCTTCTAAACCACAATTTTCATGGAGAAACTTTTATTCTGTTCTCTACATCTAAAATTTGAAAAATATGTCATTTTGATGGTCAGTTTGTCCTTGTTCCCTCCACATAGAAGTTTTCAGTGTGAACACCTACTGTGTTTTCATCTAGACATCTAATTTTTTAAAAAAATAAATTCCTTTTTTTTCCCCAAGGAATTGGGCAAGGAAGATTTATTCGTTAACATGAAAAGAATAGAAATAAAGTCAAAGCTGACATTCAATGAAAAGTAATTCAAGTATTCACTAATCTGTAATCAGCACTGTTGACTAGTATGCATTTTACTATACCAGACAATGTTTAATATTGAAAAACAAAACAGCAAAAGACAATTACTTAAATTTCAGAACACAACTTACTACCAGAATTCTTTCAAGTACTGTCTCAACTGTCTACATCTGTAATAGTAGTTACTTGACATGCTGTGCATGTAATTGCTCTTTTCATTGGATGTATTTCCATAAAAAACTTTCTGAAAAGATAGCAAAATCTAAAAAGATAGCCTCCAGCCTAAGTATTTCTAATTTTAAGTTTTCCTGCTTTTCTCACGGAGGTGAAGAGAGAGCACGATTTAAGTTGAATGGGCAGGGTGCTCAGCTGGACAGTAGAAAAACAGTTAGATTTACCTTTAATATAAAAGCAAAATGAAATCACAATTACCAAGTGCAAATATTAAATATTTCACTGAAGAAGTGTTGTTCATAACTGCAAGGATCCCTTCCTCAGTACATTACTGAGCTGAAGGGCTGGGCAGAGCAGGATGGAAGATTAACACAAGAGCCACACTGAGGGAACTCAGAGAAGCAGTCACAGGAGATGAAATACGATGTGTGTGCTCATTGAAGCAGCTGAAAAAATAAGCTACAAGGGACTGCATTCACTGACACAGAGACAGGGGATGAGATGCACTAAAGGGACAAGTAAAGCCCTCAAGCACTTCCCTTACTAAAACACACAAATCTCCCTCCCTTTTAATGTCTTCTCCCAAATAAAAAAAACAAAAAACAACAAAATAAGTGACATAGAATTTCCTACTTGTCACTATTGGTTTTTTTTCTTCAGATCAGGAGAAAAAAAAAAACACGTTCAAAGATAATAACAAGTCTTGTTCTGACATACTTGATCGCAACATTCTGGAATGACAATTTGCACGCCATAAGAGATGTTTAGCACATCAGTATCACTGAATTCAGATAGTACAACCCACAAGTTCACCTATTTTTTATTCAGAAAAAAAAAAAAAAAAATAGCACCTCCCCTATCATTGTCTCAAAGAAGATAAAGGACCTGCTACATACACCCCATGTCCTCAATAATGGTAGAACATTTTTTTAGATTAACCATTCTCACAAGAATGGGAAAGAAAGAGCAGCAATATTTTTGAAGTTCTATACCAGGTTATGATAACAAACACAACTCACAAGTCTCACAACAAACTTACACCTCAAAGGAGCTTAAATTTACCTACAGTGGGGCCAAGTGGAAAATTTAGTTATTTACTAATTATTTTTTTTTTTTAATAGTGTACTCTGAAATATCCCACAGTGCTCAATGTTGCTAAAACAGCTTTCAAGACACCAAATAACTATAAAGGCATTGTGGCACCCAAAGAACATTTGAAACAACTTTGAAAGTTTCCCCCTCACATCATCACTACATGAATTTGGACATTTACTGGTACTTGGACTTCAAACCTGAAATTCTGCAGCTGCCATTAAGTTATACCTTAGGAAAAATCTTACAAAATTAAGGAAAATGAAGCTAGAATAGTTTTGAAATTCTCCAAAATATTTTCAGAACTTAAACCAGTAGCCATTTTAAATTTTTAATTCTATCAGTAGTGGAGAAATCTATGAATGAGACTTTCACATACTCAGAAAAACAAACAAAAACTACAACTCTTTTTTCCAGTAATTAGATCCTATAAAAATGAGAAACTACTGCCTCTGGTAGACACATCTGTTAAGCTAACACCAACCCCAGTATTAGCTGCTTTTCTGCTTAAAGTCAGAAGCAGTGTTGGAAGAAGGAAATTTTGAAGAAACTGCTAAAATGAAGAGTAACCAGTTTCTAGAATGACGCAGTTCAACCCAGAGCTCCAAAGAAATTGAAACATTAAATTATTCTAGTTTTAAATTCAGAGCTGAACTACCAGTAAAAAGGCAAATAATACTAGTGATCACTAACAAATGAACATGAAAGAACATAATTCTGCTACCACACGAGACTAATATGTACGCATGGCTTGACCACCCTTCTCAGAGGATGTTGGTGGCAGTGTGGAGAGCAGCAACACAGATGAACCAACACTTAAAGCAGCTTCTGTTTGGAACATCTTGGCCTTGCTGAGATCCATATGGTCACGAATCTTAGAGAGGTTTCTATTAGCCACTGTTTCTCACAGCACAAAAAAGCAAATGTGCTTTTTATGAAAATATCAGGCAGCAGCTTGCAAACACACAAAGAATGTATGTTATCAGTCTAACTATTCATATCACACAACTGACCTCCACAAATAAGATCTGATTTTCAAAAGGGAAAAGTGACTTGATGCAATCCTGAGAGGTGTCTGCTATTAAATACAGCAGTCTGGATACAGTGTCTGAACCCCTTGTCACTCGAAGGTGAATATCATGGAAAAAGTCACGTATACCTCACCTATGTCATACATCCTTTTTCTATATGATGCTGACTGCCAGTGGGCACATGATGCTGGACCGTGTGGGGCAGGACCATATTCCGACCCAGCACATTCAGAAATGTGTTACAGCCATGGGTTAATCTCTGCTGTCTGTGCTCCTCCTCCCTCCCTGCTGTTGGGCAGTGTGTTACCTGTTCTCACATGTTTTCACAGAGGCACCCCCAGTATTCCTGATGGACTCTGGTCTGCCATGAGTCCATTTTGAAGTCAGCTGGAGCTGGGGGCAGCTCCTGACCTCTTCCCCAAGGGCTGCACCCCCTCCCCATGCTTACCAAACCAAACAAAGTCTGTGTCTCCCAATACTACAAAGATGACAGGAAAACTTCAAGAGGTGTCAGGGGGATGACTCAAAATCATAAGAGGAGGAAGGTATTCACAAAGGCTGATCTCCTACACACTTGCTGTGGGAAAAGGCAGATGTTGTGCTCTTCTAGAGATGTCCTGGAGGAGCCTCTCACCCCCTCCTCACTGGCAACACAAGAAGTCAAGGCACCTCAGTGTCACTACTCTAACCCTCATCCTTGGGAGTAACCCTGTACTCAAGATCCCTTCTCTATAATGATTAAAATACTTTGCATATCTTCTGAAACTTGCACTGATTCATTTCTTTCATTTTCAAGGTAATGTTCTGTGCCCTTAACACTCAGGGCAAAATATCAGCTCTTTCTTAATATGCTGGTAAAGCTATTATCATATTCTGTGTAAAGCTGCTAACCAGCTCAGTGTTTGCTAAAAAAGAGACAGTTTTCCAAAATCCAGTAACTTATTCTAAACTCAGATGCAATAGGGTTACTAAAAGGCCTGTACATATATTTCAGTCACTTTTTGAGGAGAGGTAAAACACAGTGTTCTCTTCATCTCTGCAGTGAGTGATGTTCGAGTTTTTCAAAATTATGTTTGCACAATGAAGAAAACATCCATATATTAACTAAAAAAGCACACACCAAAAAAAAAAAAAACAACCCAGAAAGTAGGAAATTTTCTGTGTTTTATTCCTCCATTCCATAATTCCGCTTCTCTAATTTCACACATATTTAGCATCTTGTCTAGGGGGCATTAGTGTATTTGGTGATGAGATGAAGGCAGCCTAATGCAGGCCTGGCAAGAACTCCCCGTCACCAATCCTCCTGGGTCCGGAGATCAGCCTTCTTAAAACACGAGGATTTGATAGAGTTAACGCCATCCCCTCGAGCAGATGGTTTGGAACATTCTGTCAACGCTGCCACCGATTACTGCAAACAGCTCCTCGTTGCACTGATAGCCCCTCTGGGAGCCCGGCAAAGCTGTGCCTGACCTCGCTCCGAGGTGCCGAACGCGCCTTTCCCGGCGCTGCGAGGGCGCGCGAGCCTCTCCCAAACACAGCCCCTGGGTCCTCCTGCTGCAGCTCCACACCCCACAGCTGCTCCCAAGGGCAGTGACAGCTTTTGTTCGTTATGTTTTCCATTGCTTGTGGTCGACTGTTAAATACATTTTCGTTTTAAGAGAGTTTAAGCTGTCACGCCTCTGGCTTGCGGTGTGCTGCCGTCCCTCGGGCAGCTTCAGCCATCCTGTCATCTTCTGTGGTAGCAGCACACTCTGCGCACACAGAGACTATTTTGATTATATGAAATATGACCTTATGTACTCCATATTCATTAGTAACGTTCTCTGCACTTCCTGAATAGGTATGAGTCAGACTGGAGTCACAGTTAACACCACAGCAAAAAGCTTCTATAAACTTGCTCGAGCTTCTCTTTAAAGTAATGCTTTATACATTAGATTTGTATTACCCAAAATATTAACTTACTTAGCTCAACACCAAGAAACAACACATAGCTTTTATGGATTCACTGCTACAGTGTTTTTTTCAGCACTGTAAGTTTAATTCAAATTTTTAAGGCTTTACTTTTCTTGTAGAAGAACCTTGGAGCCATCAGCGTTGCCAAAGCTGCTCTTTTGTCCTTAATTTGGTACATCATACAATACAATATACAATATACAATATATACTGGTAACACAAGAAGAAGAAAAAAGGCCAATTTATCTTTCCAGCTGGAAGTAATTCTCCAAACCAATTAACTTCTTTAAGAAGGATATGTACTTGGAATTAAAGATGAAGAACAGGTCTGAGAAAAAGAGAAGAGAGAGAGAAAAGCTGACAAAATTTTGATTCTGTCCTCACCTAGAGCTTGTACAGAACAGTTGGACAACTCATCAAATGAAACACCCAGAGGTTTCCTCACTCCTGCCCAGCTGGGTTGGTGTCAGGGACAGCACATTCCCACCAGCTGCTGGCATCTCAGGTTCCAGCCTAGAGGTCACAACATCCCCTGCCTTGTGCCAGTCACAGGCTCGCTCCAGGCAGCACACAGCTCGGAGCTTCCTTCACATGAGAAGACCCTGAGGAGACTCCAGCTGCTTCCAAAAACTTTCAGAAACACCAGTACCAGTCTGAGGCTCAGGAGTAAGTAGAACTCAGATATCCATTTGGACTGAGGTGTACTAGCACCAAAGTCCAGGGAAAACATTGTGAAGGGCAAAGGAAAACCCTTGGCTCTCTTGAAAAGCACCACACTCAGGAAACACCTGCAGGCTCTGACTCCACCTCCTACGCAAAGGAGGGAAAGGTTTTTCCTTGCCTTTATCTAACTATAGATAATAACTGTATATTGTTTCCACGTCTGCACCAACAGAGAGCCCAAGACATTTTAATAAGTCAAAACTAAACATTACCAAAACAGATACTGGCAGAAAACCCCTATGCAGAGTCACAGAAACAGTATAGTTTGTTTGGTTTATTTTTAAATTCTATCTGACCAAATACTTAAATTAAAACCAAGAAATTACAGTGATAGCTCAACTGCCTAAACTGATGTACTCAGTCATAGTCTAGTGGACGAACATCCACCAAAAATGACCTGTGAATACAAGTGGATTCCTTTTTGCAGTCCAGGCAGATATCAGGCAGGAAGGCTGAACAAGCAGTGCCATTTGGACCGATGGTCCTGCCCACAAAGCTTAGGTAGAACCCACAGGTTACACAGCTGTTTGCACAGGAATTGTGCCATTGAAGGTATTTTCAAAGAGAAGTTTTTGATACCATCAATTTCACCCCAGTACTTCTAAGGAAAGGTGTGTCCATTTGATTTGGTGCAAGATTACATTCTTAACTGCAATCATTTGGACTGGAGATCCTTGTTCCCTATCCAGATACAGATATCTGATAGAAAGGGCATCAAATCAGTGGAGAGACCAGGATCTCTGAAGGCTCCTATAATACATATAAAACCAAATATCAGTAGAAATATTATTAAAACAGATGCTCTCCAGCATTATTTCAATGATTCTTTTTATTACTTCCCCTCCAGCAAAACCATGTTCAATTTCAGCCTGCATAAAGATATCACAGTTCTGTGGATAAATTAAAAATTAAAGTTCAAACAAGCCTACATTTTTTTTCTCCAACACATCGTGCATCCATAGTTTATATTTGAGGGACTTCATTAGAGGAATCATCCAAGAGGTTAAAGGACAGTTGGTATCATAACTTGGGAAACTGGAGCTTTCCCCATCTGAGCAGGGTGGGTGACAAGTTACACAGCAACACCTGCTGGCAAATCCACACAGGAGAAACATCCGTGTCCCTTGCAGGAGCTGCACTTCTCTGGAGCAGCAATAGGGTCATAATCACCAGGGCCCCGATCCCACAAAGCCTCACCCCAGTGCCTGCCTCCTCACTGTGTAATCTCGATAATGTGCTTGGACTGTGCAAGAAGATTAAAATGAGAAATAGAAACAAAGAGGAAAAAGGGCTTGAAAGAGGAAAGATCTACAGAAGGAAACAAATATTAGAAAGGCCACAGTGGCAACACGCCTGACAAATTTACTAATAAATGTTTGTAGGATTTAGCCTTGTGATTTTAATTTGTAATAACAAAAAGGTAATGTTGTTCGGTCATATTAGTGTGGGCAAAGGCTTTCATTAAAAGGGTTACTGCCTCTTCCCCATTACATCCTCCCGTGGTGACCAGAACACCTGTGCTATTAAGCTTTTTTCTTTGGATATTTTGAAAATAAGAAAAAATTAACGAAGTAAAATTTGTTGACAGTCCCCCCCAGCCAGCGCAGTGGGTGTTCTACCTATGGGCTGTCACATTTTCCATGTTCATTTCTGCAGGTGCTAAATACGTGCTGACAACAACATATGTTACCAGTCTTAAATGTGTGGGATTTTTTTTTTTTTTTTTTAACCTTGTAATTAAGAGTGCTCACAGCTTGGGGGAAAAAAAAAAATAAAACAAAACAAGTGAAAGCTGATTCTGCCCAGTGAATTTAACATTTACTTACATCCTCATTCTCTCTCTGTCTCCTGATTTGGGTATTTCCCTAATGATGCATAGAAAGAAAAGCATGGGGGTGGAAGGAGGAGAGAAAGGATTCTATCTTCCAAATAGTAGTTATTCAAATACGATAGGAAACCATTTTTGAAAATATCAGCATGCAGAATAAGCATTGATTCTCTCTGGAATCACCCTTTCCCCCCTGGGTCTCCTGCCTTGTATTTCTGAGCTCTATTTTTGTTTATTTCTCTCTCTTATTTTAATCTCCTTAGTCCTGCCAAGCGTGTTGTACTTGGTCTCTGAAGGAGTGCTTCCTATACATTCTGTCATACAATAGGACTCACCTATTTATCTGAATAAAAGTTGGACTTGCCTTGTTAATTATAGTATCATTATTTTTGGCTGTTTAAGGTATCACACTATTATTCATTGAAACCTATACACTGCTCTTCAGGGCAGCATACTAACAATCTACACATATTTATCCAGGGGAAAAAGATATATTTCAGTACAACTTATCAAGTCACTTTTTTAATATGAACGTCCAGTACAATATGCCAGAATTACTTCGGTCAGCTGCAACAGATACATCATAAAATCAAATAGAAATCTCTCTAAAAAATAAGTCAGATTAACTGCACATCAATTAGATATGTGATGGAGTATATTAAAAACAAGTAATATTACTTTATGAGTGATCAAAGTACTACACACCAGAATATATTGTTCAAAAAATCTAAGCTATAGAAAAATGTAATTTCTCAGCCTGCGTTACAAATATGATGCAGCAGGTTTTAGCCATGTTACTATAGTTCTAACCAAGTTTTAAACACTGAGATGTAAAAAGCATTTCCTTGCTTTCTCAGCAAAATTTCAACCTTATGATAAGATTAGACTTCCTCACTTGTGGATAATAAAAAACAAAACAAAATCTGAAGGGGAGGTCAATGAGTTTGCAGCATTGAAACCAAACCACGGTTACTTCCTTTCCCCATGGGTCTGCTGGAGTGTGGAACAGCACAGGCAGGAATCTGCCTGCTCCAGGAAGGGAAGGCACAAATGCCCTCAGGTCTGATAAAGAGGAGAAGATGTGGCAGGAATTGCTTTGGCACAGAGCTGTTGCAATATGCTGCAATTGGGCTGAGCTTTCAGAGGTGCTGGGAAAATACTGCGCTGCTCAGTTCTAGGCACTCCTATTTTAGCCAGTTAAAAAACAAATGTGAGCAAATGTGCCAAATATTTGCCTTCATTGAGAAATAAGCCAAAGAAAACCATCATGAAAAAACAGCCCATCTGTGAATTGGCTCTGCAATTCAGAGCAACAGTTCTGGGGCTCAGAATGGCAATTAGTATCTGAATCTAGACTTAGAGTTCTAATTCAAGTCCATACTGGAATACAATTTAAATAAATTTTTTTAAAGAATTAATTAAAAAAAGTCTTGTTAAGAATGACCCTCAAACAGTAAAATGTCTTCTCAGTCATAGATTACATCTTCCATAGCACTGTAATGCTGAAAATTTTTACTTCATGTCTAGTTTCCTTCTACACCAGGACTGGGTTCCTCCAGCTTAAAATGATCTAAACCTCCATATTGCATATATGAAGTCTGACACTTCATTAAGCAAAATGATACCTGCAAAAAAAATTTTAAAATCTTAAAGGAATAGCCTGTGTCATCCAGGCACCAATCACACAGCCTCCCCCTATTAAACTCAGAGTTTTCTTAAGTGTTAGCTCCTAGTCCAGCCCTCATGAAGGGTTAAAATACAGATGCTGTGAATGGAATGTATAATCCTTAAGGCCCTGGAGCATTAAGACATATCTGCTCCTTAGGGTCCATCTCTGTCCATAATCAATTTCTTCCCTTGGAGAACATTAATTGTCTCTAATGATAGCTTTCCATCAATACATCCTTGATCTTAAAAGGCCTGTACAGCTTTTTCCTTTATTCAATCAAATCATCTCTACAATTGCCCTCCTTTAGTAAGATAATACCTTTTAAGCCTTGTATTTTAATATAAAAAAATAAGAGGTAGCAGCAAATTCTAATGGAAGTGCTAACATTTGAGAACCAGGATGATGGCTTCCATTATCCTAAATAATGTTTGAAGATTACAGAAAGCACTGTGTTTCAAAAGGTGGAAACTAATCCCCCCACTTTCAAATTATTCCTTGTACAAAAATCTGTTCTGACATTAGGAATTTTTGTGCCCCAACTAAAGCACAGTATATTTAAATATTTGAATATGAAAGTTAATTTTCAGCTCTGGAGGGGAAAAAGCAAATAATTACTATTTATAAGCAGTAAATGCTGAATAATTTAAGAAATTGACAACCTTAAACACAGAAGCCCTTTATTTTTTCATTCTCTGATACAAGGGTGGCTTAACTGTTCACTTAAATGACTGTAACTCCAATCAGAAGCTCCTGAAATTATTTAATTTCATGATGGCTCAAAAACTCAATCTCCTGGTGACCCATTAATGTGTCTTGCTTTCCCCACCCCCTTCTCTTCCTTGTATATGCTTTTCAAAAGGCGTGGAAATTCAATTTTTTGCCATTCAGCTGATTTGTTTCCATTCAAATAGAGGATTTTTCTTGCACTTCCTTATCTAGATTGCTCAATGCCAATCTGTGTTTCTACTCATACTCCAAGACACTTCTGTGTGAAATGGCACCACTCTTTATAATGGCTCAAGGACCTCAAAATGAAACACTGATGGCACAAAAGATCTCAAACCTTCAGAAGTCTTTACTTGGTATTTTTTTTTATATCCAGCATAAGAGTGACAGAATTTTGATGATGCTTATTAAGTATCATTTTTATCTAAGAAGGGTCATGGAGAGGCTCTTCCCACAACTGACTACCATCCACCACTGACCGCAACATTAGAGCCTTCCTCTTACTCAAAAGTCATCACACTTGCACAAATAAATATACAACAGCAGGAGATTTACTTCAGGAACTTCATGAAAACTCAAAAAAAAATGTATTGTGAAGATTTTTTTTTTCATTTTCACACTAGCACACATACCCATGACGTGCACTCTACTATTTGCTGTTTTACAAAATATTGATGGCAAAAGCAGCAGGAGAAAAAATAATGCCAGGCATACGAAAAAAAAAAAAAGAAAAAGAAAAAGAAATACAGGCAGGTAGATACAATCAATCTAACAGCTATCAAACCTAAACAAAACAAAACAAGGAGGGAAAGGAAAAAAAAAAAAATAAAAAAAAAAAGGAGACCAGTTAACAACCTAGATAAGAGATGAAAATTGCCAGTGAGTCAGATCAAGTTTATTCAATGTCCTGATAAGCACCTATTTGCTCTTCCCCATAATGCTCTCTCAGTATTTATAAATTATCATTTAATTATGCTGGCAAGTGGTAATTGTCAAATAAAGCTCAGATAGGCATAAGCCCTCAGGCTGCACATGACAGAAAAATATCTGTTAAAGCTGGGCTGATTCACACGCTTAGGAAATCATTTCCTTTCTTCTTTTTATCCTTGCCAACAAATTATATGAACTGGCACTTTGTGCTTTGTAGGCATTTTGAAGTCTATGCAGATTACAGGAAAGAAAAATTAGTTGTTTCAGTATCTACCATTCCTAAATTATTCTGCTGATTTAAGGCACCATGTTCTGTTTCAACAAAAGAGTGCCAAAGATCAAGGAACCAGAGCCTTCCTCTGCTTAGAATTTATGCCCAGGGTCACTTTCAATTGGGTAAATCAAGATTTGAGGAATTATTGAATACTGTGCATAATAGATTTGATACAGAGCAATAGTTAAAATATGACATTTATCCCATTAGTATAGAAAGACTAAGCAATATATTTAAAAAGTCTCTTACTACTCAGATTTAATTATAGACCTATTAAACATTCTCTGATATACACACACTTATACAGATGCAGGCACCCACAGATTTGAAGGATTTCTTAATTTACAGCATACATATCCAACTATTTGATTATGTAGAAAAAACAGATGTAAAAGAAGTTTATTGCCAAATAACAATGAAATCAGGCTCTTGAGAACTTTGACAAGGAACATGAGTCTGAACAAGAGAAATGCCGATTTACAAGACATTGCTGGAACATTTGGTATCAATGCCATTGCAAGATCATTACTGACATAAAAGGTACCAATAGTCTCCTTTTTTGTCTGTACAGTTACTGTCAGGCAGAAACTCAGGGTGGCAGGCAACTGGCACTAGCACATTACATCTCTTCCCCAGCTTTCCATTGGTACCTTTCAGCAGGGTGGGTCCCACCTCTGTGAAAGACTTTTAAGGTCCTTTGGGTCACTGGAGGAAGTCCCAAGCAAGTCTCAGTCCATTCTTTTACCTGGGCATATCTGTATTTTTTCCTTTCCCTCATCAGCAGAGTACAATAGAATTTCTATCTCATTTTTACCCATACTCTAAAAACAACTAATTTCTATTCAAATCTGAGCTGTTATTTGTTAGTTGATGTCATATATGAGGCTTCTACCTATGATTTTGGTATGTCCTGCATTATATCAAACCCTTCTGAGGAAGTCAGCAAGCCTTCTGAACCTTTCAAAAGCAGCTTGCTGATAAAATAGGTTTGAATTTTCCAAAAAAAATCTGTTCTCCTTCCAGGCTATCAGTAACCCCCACCAACTACCATAGGCAGGATACAGCTACCATGCACTCAGTGTACAGTGAACAGCAATAACACTATTTAGTAGAACAAGAGCCATATTGCAACTTCAGTGGCATAACTGCCGATTCTTTCCATCCAATTTACGGTTTAATGGCTTCAGTCCATGTGTATGGACTGCCTCACACAGATACTTCCTGTTGCTTCAGAGCAGCTGGGAAAGCACTGCTCACTGACCTGCCTTTTCTCATTACTGCAGTCATCCACTGCCACTGCCCCTGGTCTCGTGAAATGCATCATCTTCCTTGGAGACACCCGGGGAATTAGTGCCCGGGGGTTAGATAACACACAGCTTGGCCAAGCAGTGGAATTCACAGGTTAGACCAGATGTTCCAGCAGCAGACAGCCAGAAAGCGTTCACTGGTGCTGCTGCAGCCAGAACAAGCTGGTGTCTTATGTCCAGCATAAGCAGCAAAGTAGATAATGTTTCTCATAGGAATAGCTTTCGGCCTCATTGATAAATAATCTCATAAAAGCTGCTGTACAACGACATGGTCCTAAATGCACATGCTGTGGTTTAGCCCTAACAATTCCCAGAAACAGATGCAGGATTGTCATTCTATCAGCAATATGCTTCACACAGTGAAGAAGAAAAAAAGAAACAAACAGGAACATTTCTTCATATACAGATAGTGCATTCAGAAATTCCAGACATTAATTCCTGTAGCAGAGCACTGCATCCTAGTACTGGGTTATAGGTGCAGTGAATCAATGCCAAATCAGAAACATCTGCTCCAGAAGAGGACAATCTGCAGAACTTTTACCTTGACAAATTTTCTCCTGATCTTTAGGATCCAACTGTTACACTGGCTGCAAAGTTGTGAAGACAGACCATCACTGAAACTATCAGCATAAAGGCTTTAGGATCTTGGATGTGAAAGTGATTCTGTTTCTTTTCCTACACAACTATAAAACATATAAATCTGTTTAATTGTGTTTATTTCAAATAGCATTTTATCAAAAGACATTCTATTTTCACTAATTAGTGAACTGAACTTGATATCAATTAAAGAGAAAAGAACTGCTTTTATAACACCCCTCAACCAACTGTAAGTGACTATTACACAGATGACAGAGGAAAATGCAGAAAATTTTGGAGAGCTCTAATACTTAGTCTGAAATAGGTTTTGTGCTGACAGCTGGCCAGAAAGCTTTTTTCCTGGAAATAATTTCATACTAAGAATAACATTCATGAAAGGGTTATTTTAACAGAGGCTTTTCCAACCTAAATGATTTTATAGCTCTGAGATTTTAAAGAACTACATGCCAAACTGTAGGGGGGTGAGAAGAACCCTCTCCAGAAGTCCACGTTATTTCCATTCTCCTTCAGCTAACTTGGGTTCTGCAGGTCTTTCCAGATACCCTTTAGAATCAGTAGACATTCCATAATCAGGAAAATAGGAATCAACTCACCTTTCAAAAGTAGTCTGCTTATCTACAAATACTTTTTGACATCTTTAATCACAAGGTTGACTGGAAAATGCATCATTGCATAATAGCAACCCAGAGAACTCAGAACGCTTCTGCTCTAGGGGAAGTCTGCAAACCCACAATCTTTTCTAGTAGCAAAGAGTATAATGCTGTTACTGTCAGAGTTCTCATGCTTATGAGCCTTTGCTCGTATAGTAATATTTTGTTGCATTTACACAGCATGTGGCATTATCTAAAGTTACTACTGTAACTCTGTATGAAGAACAACAGCGTGAGGAACAGTCCTGAATCCCTGAGGTGAGGTCCTGTACCACCCATTACTGCTGAGACTCTTCATACACAGGAATTGGTATTATGTAAGGCTTCCAACCTGGGAAAAAAAAAAAAAAAATACCTGCCAACACACTTCTGCTGCCCTAATCCAGCTTCCACTGAAACCATCTTTTCTCTGGTCAAAGAAAATATAGTACCTATAGCTGTTGGGAGGTCTCTCTTCTGAAGTACTCATAGTTAAGATTAAGAATAAAGAAATTAGGCGTGACCTAATAAAATACAAGTTTATATTCAAATCTATATGGATTGTAAAAAAAGAGTCTGCTGTTTCTTTTTCTCATTTTGCACAGCAAATCTCTTGCTATATTATGGCATTACTGATTTCCTATATTTCAATTTGAAACTAACAGATCACGTAAAAATCTTGTCATGATTTGATTGACTTAAAATGGTCCTGTATCTAGAAAGTATGATAAGCCTTGAATGTTTATCTATCATTAGTTTTTTTTAATTTATTTACTTTTCTATCAAATTCAATAGGACTTTTCCATATGTGACACCACAAATAAGTACCAGAAATCAAACTGCTTGATTTTACAGCCTCAAGTTGTCTTCATCTTTACTCATATCCCTTGCACTCTCTGCAAGATTTTCAGTTTTAGTTTTAAACCTGTTTGTCAATATATTAGTTTCATTTTCATTTAAATTCTCCAGACAAATAAAATAATGCTAAGGTCATCTAAGACATAGCTTCACATGTCCCCAGAATTTATTTATACAACTCATGAGAAGATAATGAAAGGTCTTCCTTAAAAATCATGATGGATTGGGAGATGTGGATTGACCAGTTTTAAATGTTACTTCTCAATAGCAGCCACAATTTCCTTCGAATGAATTCTATTTTTGAAAAAATTTCATCCCATATGTAACCAGGGTTTTTTAGCTTAATTCCATTCTCAACAGACCACTTCAACATCAGGAAGTTGAAATAATACTAAATGCACATTCCCTGAGAAACACAGAATGTATCCATTTTCAAATAAATTCAGGCCCATGTACTTCTGTGAAAATCCACATGTAAATTTTGTAGCTCAAGCCCATCTCATTACTGCAACAGCATTAACGAGATACTCCTCTTTACTTTCCATGTATTTCCTGATGACTTCCCAGGTCAACCTAATAAAGCCTTCAAGGTCTCTATCACGACAGCAAGAGCAGGAATATGGGGTTTCTTTTTTTTTCCATTGGTAATTTTATGAAAAAAATGATTTAAAAATGAAGACTCATGAAGACATAGCATGAAACAGCAAAAATGAAAAGAACTTTTCTTTAAAAATTGCTAATCTGAAAACATTCTGAAGAAAACTGTTTCCTATTCACAACATAGTATCTTACTTTTTAGGGGCATTTTAGGGAGAAAGATTTTACTGCAATACTAAGTCCCTTCCTTTTTTAATCCCTATTGAAAATTAGGCTATTGAAAAATGGAGTTTAACTAGAAATTTTTAATTTACATTATTTAAAACTTACACAGGTAAAAAAGTGGCATTACCAATTACACTGGAAGTACATAGTAGAACGTCAGCTGTCCTGGAAATAGATATTTTGGCATATGTTGTATTTAGCACCACATCAGCATGTACACTGTAATTTATGTAGTTTCCTTGCACATGGAGCAACTTATTCTTTCTCCTTAAGATTTCATTTTTTATTTTGCTTATAGATTATGGCTTCCATTATGGCAGTCTAAGCTCCCTCAGGCTCTTGAAGGGCATTCCCAGGAGGCAGAAAAGAGCATGTGCCATGACTCCAACTAGTGCCATGACTACAACTAGAAAGCAGAGCATGTCCACTGGCTGGCCACTTACTGCCCAAAATGCCATGAAAGCTTGCAGTCTGCCCAGCTTTTAAATCAGTCTGAACGTATTTGCCCTGCCACCAACTTTTAAAAACTTCCAGGAATACACATATTTGATATTGCTACACTGCTTTCAAATCTGATTGGGTTCAGCCAACAAGTGTCAAAGGACTTGGAGATGTGGACAGCATCACAACAGTAAAGCAAGCTACAGCTTCCTAAGAGGTTCACAACAAGACATCTGGAATCAGCTTCTTGCTTTATTATTTACAGTGTGAAAGTAATGCTGTGAAAGTAATAAGCACGTTTATCAGTCTGTTCTTATTCAAAATAGAGCATACATAAACAAGGCAGGCACTGAAGGCACCCTTCATGAGCCTGAAGCTGGGATCTCCAGCCCCTCGTACAGAACGGTGTCCAACAGTTACAGCCACCTGAGGTGACCTGGACAACCACGACTTTTCCCCACCCTGGGGACAGACAGGTGCCACTCAGGCCAGACAGCAGCCTGGGGGCTGAGGACATCCAGGATATTCAGGGAATGTATTACATGTTTCTTGCTGTTTCGAGAGATCTAAAAATGCCGGTAAAAAAAGCACACGTTCTCCATAGATGCAGCCATTGTCTAGTCCCAATTTCTCTGAAAGGCCTTGACTTGATGTGTGTTAGTAGGGATAAGCTTTGCTTTAATTTTACACCTAAGAAATTCTTATTGGTTTGTGTAGGGTGTGGCCACTCGGAGTTTAGGCAAGACTTCAGATGCTGCTGGTGTAGCACAGCAGAACCAGCTGGAACAAATCATGAGGGAAAAGCATCTTGGACAAAGGTGCAAGACAACCTCAGAGGAAGATCCTGCAGAGAAAGCTCACGAGATGCATGTGTGAGGTGAGACCATTTGGGACTGAAATTCCCTGGCCAGGTTTAGGTTTGTTATTACCTCACATCTCCTCAAGGAAGTTGCACACCCTGTCCTGCAAGTTGGCTTCTCCCTGTGAGGATTATTGGAGCTTGATGAACAACAGGAAAAACCCACAGATTTCTGATTTTTGTCACGTGAAAATATGTAAATCTAAAGAATATTGTTTGAACTGTACAAAACTTTTTTCTCTTGTCGTGTTTCTTCCCTTCTGCCCTCTATATATTTTTCACATAACCTAATCTTTTTATATTTTTATATTCTTCAGAAAGTTATTTGTGAGTATTCTCTAGTCACCACGAAGCTAAATTATGCAAACACATAAAATATATTCAGTTAGGAAACTGTTACTATTTCCAAAAATCTTTGGAAGAGATCTATTACAAACAGAAAAGTATTGGAAGGATAATACAAAATGACTTCACGATGAACCTAAAATTTAACAGCTACTTCCAGTATTCTCTAACTTATAGCTGATATTTTTTCACATTATAATTGAAAAAGATTTTTTTTTACTCCACATTTATACACTAATAGCTACATGGAAAACATAAAATTTGAAGTTATAATTAATTTTGAAACTATTTGGTTTATACAGGATTTTTTGAACCTGTGATAGAAAAATTATAGCAGTCATTATGTGCATATTGCTTTTAACATTTCACTAGAAACCTCTACTTTGCTGCCAATAGAGCAGCACTGAAGAAACTCAAATTTCTAACGCTGCTTTTTTGGTTAAAGAAATATCGAATTGTGATATTTTCTCTATCATCTAATTCCATTATTACTATATAACAGATGTTTATTAGTGTTCTTCAAATGCATTCTGGGCTGAACTCTGTCTTCAATTAAATATCCAAAGACATTGTTAAGATCATCCAGCCAGATTTCTTCTATACTTTGGGCCGTATAATTTCAGTTGTTCCTGTACTGAGCCATATAATGTGTTTGTGGCTGCCTCAGCTCCTCTTTCTGGAGAGAGAGTATTTTCCAGCAATATCCTGATTAATATATCTTCTTCCCTCCAGTTTGGATTTCATTGTGACATATCATTTTGCTTCAGTAAGTAAATATATAAAATGTATATCCAAAGTCAGGTTTGAAAGCCGTGTAACAACTGACCTATTACAAACAATGGGTCTTCTATAGTGGGCAGCTTTGCCAGGATTAGTGTGTTTCGATGAGATAATCAACTATGCATTTTGTGACCAGCTCACTCACATCCTGGCAAAATGATCTTGCTGGGAGGCAGACTGCATGCTTCACTACCAGGAAATGGACAATGACAGATAGTCTGCATTTCCATTTACACGTATCCTTAATTGTTGTCACTGAAAAAGACGTGCCAGATACTGACACAACAGATCATTCAAAATAAGTTATGTATTCATGTTAAGCGTTATTTATCCAGACTGCAAAGGAAAACAAATACTGCTCTTTCTCCCCCTCTTCCTAATTAGCCAATTGTTTCAAATGCTTTTTGTTAGGGATTCAGCAATTTATGTTCTTTAAGCTTGTCATAAAGATAACGCTTATTATGAACTATGCTAAGAATACAGTCCTAATTCAGCTTCCTTTCTTTTCTAGCTACACCATAATGAAGATGTTTGCAGGATTCATTTATTTGATTCTGTCCAGGGAGCCTCATGAAATGTATTTAAAAATAAACACAATGAAAAACCCACGCTCAAAACATCACTGGCATTTTTTTTTTGTGTGTGACATCCTAATAACAGTGCTATGGAGTCCTGTTAAAATTTGGTAAAAGAAAAAAAAAAGCTGCATTAACAGATAGGAAATTGGAAAAGAATAGTCTAGCTAACGCTATTTAAGAAAAGCTGAAAATTATGCTATAAAACAACCTCATTATGGTAGCTTTTAAAAAGTAAACAAAAGAAACCCCGAAATCCCTAAAGATTAGGGACAAAAAAAAGTAACTTCTTAAAAATAATTTTATAATGTAACATAGCCCTTTCTAACACTGGAGACCTCCTGAATAAAAAATAGTTGTTGTCGTTATTGTTATCAATAATAATACAAGAATGTTGGTCTTTCATTTCCTAAGACAAGACCACTCATGCAGTGCACAAGGACTTCTTCAGTGAAGGAAAAAGGAGCTTCCCAGGGCCCCTACACACCTATTCTCAGACTCTGTTCTGCCCTCTTCCAATTTCTCAGTGATCTCAGCTTCATCAAAAACAAAAATTAAACAGATTTTACTGAAGATCCCAAATTAGAGACGTCTCACCAGACTGAAGACAGATTTAACTTGTCAGTATATAATGCACAGAACATAACACAGGAACATGATGTACAGAAAAGACCTGCTCAGAATTAATCAAAGCCAGTAAAAGAAATAAATCTCACTGCTTTTATAAATATTATCTAGTTTCAATACATATTTTCCACAGTTCTGATTTTATAGTGTATTTCTTGGGAAAATCACTTCTTGTGACAATCAGTGGAACAGCCTATTTCCACAATTCCTTACAGCCCAGCAGGCAAGCCTACCTCTACAGCCTTGTTAATTATGAATCCTTTCTGCAATGCTAATAGATTATTCCACTTTGAATGAGCATCCAAAATTATTTAGCAACACCTTGTTTAATACGACAGTTTTGTGATTTTACATATGAAATAATTAATTTGCTTTAAAAAGTGTAAAAAATACAAAAGAGCCTTCACTCTGATGTGCTATCATCTCTTCTACCAGCATAAGCAACACCAGGGCAAGTGATTAATTTCTTTGTGGGGTTGGTTTTTTTGTTGTTTTTTTTTAAAATTTTGACAATTCAGCCAATATCAGCTTTACTGTATGTCTACCAGGTCAGTACACACAGGTACTATGGATGTGACAACAGATGGCTCTACAGATGAATATATATGCAATATATAAACACAGTCAGTGTCAGTCTACAACAGGTTCTGTGCCTGAATAAGTAAACTGCTTTTCATCTTTAGAATGTGAAAACAGAATGCAGCTTCATTTGGCTTTGTTTTTATTCCCACCTTTTTTTTTTGTTTTGACTGCAAAATCCTTATTCTTTCACCACAGTATACGGCCTGACCAGAAATGCTTAGTATCTACTCATTCTTCAACCTTTCAAAAATCAGATCTCTTATAAAAGATTTGGTCATTTAACTCCATACACAAACATTCTTATTAATGCACCAGCCAACTCCAAAAATAACAGCTTCCATAATGGACTGTTACACTGGTTAATCCAGTCTCTCCTTCATTGGCATGAAGCTGATTGTGGCCCATTCCACACTACCTGGAAAGCAGCAAATCCCTTACAAGGATTTATGCTGCATTACATGGTGGAATGAAAGGTTTGTAAGTAAAATTCTTAGAGAAATGAATTATGGCACTAACATAAAAGCACAAGACTCAGACTAGAGACTGCTGTATTCACATAGCCATACGGACACCTTTTGCTTTTTTTGTCACTTAGCAATTTCATTTCAATAGAAGATGTAGGAATTAAACCCTCTTGAAAACCAAGCCATTAACCCTTGCCTCAGTTTACCCAGTAGCAGTATCTTATGGTAAAATATAGATGTATTTTACCACAAGAGTGCATTGAAGAATTCCCTCTTTTTTTATTGTTCTCTTCTAGTATTATGGAAAAAGCTTTTGTAGAGTACTCAAACATACTCCAGGAACAGATAAAGGACTTCCTAAATTGGTCTAGACAAACTTATTGCTTTCAGCTTATTGACACTCTTCAAGTGGCTTCAATTTCCTGTGCCATTTCAGGAGTAACCCAGGGAAGGAGGGAGGAGTTGGTTGAACCATATCCCTGGCACACCTGTGTCACTCAACACTCCCTACCCGTGGTACTCCACACCACTCCATACCAGGCGGTCCCATAACTGTTCTAAATTCCCTTTAGACTGCTGAGGATAGGCCAACTTCTATTTATTCATTTGATCAGCCAGGTATTTGCTGGTGTCACAAACACTTTCAAATAAGCTGAAGGTACTAAAACTCCAAAGGGATTTCCTGTTGTCCATTTACTGGTCTGGGCAAAGATCATTAGGATGCGCTAGCAAAGGATGAAGGTCGACGGACAGATTTGCATTTTCCCACCTTTCTAGAACCATTAGAGCACAAATTTTCTGCCCACGGACAACTCCACTGAAGAAGAAGGAAATCTTTTTCACTTGTGTTGCGCCCAAAACAAAAACATAAACCAGTAGCACTTTGACGTAAGAGCGTTTCATTCTACCACAGCCCCTCTTGATCCACTGAGCGAAGCAGACTGCAGGACACAATCGTCACACGCCCCTTTTTGTCACAGGTTGTCACAAAGGCCAATTAATGGCACGTTATTGCAGGCCTGATATTCCATTTAGCATCCAGCTGCATGCTGATTACAACATAGTTATGACATTAATATAATTACACATTCTATATATAATAGGCATTGTAGAACATATAATAACATAATATTGCAACAAAAGACAGTCTGGAGTACAAGTCCGGAAAGTATGCACTGCTATTTCATAATTTATTTTCCAAGCCTGATTTTTTCTCTTTCTTGCTACCTCCATTACACTGAGGGAAAAAGCAACACTCACCCAGATGAGACCACATGAGTCCTGTATGAGCAAACAGAGCACCCCAGCCTGGATCACACCTAGTGAACGGGATAAAATCCTCCAGCAGAACCACACAACTCTCCCCCGGCTCAAGGGCAGACAGCACCAGGAAGGTGCAAGCCTCCAGACTCCTCAAACATGAGCCTGCTATCTCTGCAACACTTTCAGGCTGACTACATTAGAAACAAGAGAACAACTCCACGAAGCAAACTCTGGTGTAATTCCTCACATCATTACCGATGGACTAACCAAGCCATCTCAGAGAATTTCCCCGTTCACTTAGCTTTGCGTGAAATATCCAGCCCTTGCGGTGCGAGAACAATGCAAATGGATAATCAGGGGTATTGATTTCATAATGATTAATGGATATTGTAAAGTATCTTTTTGCACTCTGCTTTCCTTACACAGCCAAGGCTCCCACTAACGTCACGGGGAGTTGCTTGAGTGAAGAATGCTGGACTAGGTAACTGTTTTTGCACTTCAGGGCATCTTGCTCAGTCTGTTTTGTGCGTAATAAAAGCTCATACTTGTACAGTAATTTAGCATTTCTGAATAAACAGAAATTGTAATTCATAATTCTCTATCTTCTTGTCCCCATTTCTTAAAAAAAAAAAAAAATGAGTCACTGTTGTTTAATCCGATAATTATGCAAACACTAAATCTTACACTGGAGGAGAAAATGTTAACACATATTGAAAAACCAAAATGCGTAGAACTATAATCTGTATGATAAAATGCATTACTCTGTTTAAAAGGATTGTTTTACAGAAGCAATTAACAATCAGCAATCATACAGTTCAGCCTGGTGTTTTGATGCCATCTGTTGGAGTAAGGCTTCACATTCCCTGGAATGAAGCTATAATTTTCCGTTTATGATTTCATTAGATGCATAGAGCGTAACAGCTACAAAAAGAAAGAGGATTTCACCAAACACTTCCATTTTAGAAGGAGCTGCTCTAAACATCCCTGTTTCACACAAGTCTTCTTCCAAGAGGACAGGAAGTTGGCAAATTTGCAGTCATTTCCAGAACTCAGTAGCACATTCTATGTTCGAAGAAATGTATCAGAACCGTTATTTCCTACCAAAAAATTTCTGAAAAATTTATTTCAGAAACATGACGCTTCTCATTTCACTCAAAAAACTGCAGTAAAAATTATTCAGAAAAAAAGATATTTTGTTCATTTCCAAAGACCGTAGTGATGTTTTTCCAATGGAACAAATTTGTTATTTTACATGTATCATAAAAATACATTTTCCAGTTTTATTAATTCATTAAATACTTGATTAAATCGTTGGGGGATTTTTCACTACACTAGGGGGAGCCAGATCACTACATTGTATGCACAATTAACTCTAACCCTCTGAGAAGATTCTTTTAAAAATAGCCTTATATACATTTCTAGCTGATAAACAAAACATATTTTTATATGATAGCACTAATGCAGAAGTCCCACAACATACCATGGAATATTAAGTAAATAATAGAGCCATAGAAATAAATGAATATTCCTCTTACTAAATTGTTATTATTTTATTGTTATTATTAAATAATCTGCTCTGATATGTGCAGAAAAAGAACCCAAAAAACCAAACCAAACCAACAAACAAACAAAACCCCACCAAAACTAAAAAATGCCCCTACCAAACATCAAGACTCCAAAGCAATCACCTGAAAACCAACATAAAATAATTCTGCTTTTCCTCCTAGTATCACATATCATGCAGATTCACCTCTATAATATTGGCCTTTATATTATTAATTCAACAATAACATAAATAAGGAATGCAACTACTCTGAATGCATAACTATTGCGTTTTTCTTTTGCATTGATACTCACCAATTACACAGAATTCTTGCTAAGCATAGAATGAATAAATTCTGGTTTTACTTTTATGTGCTTACAAGTTTTAGCCTTCTAAAATAGACCCATTTGTAATTTTTTTTTTTTTAAAGACTATAATCAATTTACTCTGATAGCAGGAAAATCTCATTCCTAAAAAAAAACCCAAAAAACCCCCCAAACAACCAAACCCCAACCCCCCCCCCAACTTGATCTAGTAAATTATGATTTCAATTGTTGATTCCTTTCAAGCATTATGGTGAAAATTGCCCACTCAGTCACAGCTTTCAAAATCAAGAACAGACAAATGTACATGGCTGCAAAATTATGCCCAACTCCACAGACTTCAAAAAACCCAACTACCCCACCCATGCCAATTCCACAGATGTCAAAGAGCTTCCTAGAACAAGGCAAAACTCCTTCTGAATTGCCAAAGGACCCACAGAGGCAGATGCCAGACACTGACTTGCAGATGCTGAAAAAGAATGAGCACAGTGATGTGATACTATGTGAATCTGCTATATCTGAAAATAATGACTTTGGTTAAAAACAGGTTCCAAGAAATACCAAGGGCCTCTTCTTCCAATAGAGATCTGTGTATTCACTCCAAGAAGGTAAATATCAGGCAAACTTTTGATGTGACTGAAGTTAAATTAATTATATGAAGGAGAAATTTAGCACTTGTTCTGCTTGCAATCATATATTTAATCAAGAAAAACCCTAGGATCTTGAAAAATTGTATTATTTTCATTTGCTTAGCCTCTTTCATTAATATTCTCACTTATCTTTGGGTTTTTTGCTATACGTTTGTCTTATGGTAAAAAAATGGCCATAGTACCAGGTTTTTCTGGAATATATTTTCCAGACCTGGATATTTGACGAAAGTTCATTCTTTTAAAACAATGAATGTATTCTAATACTAAAAAAAAAAACACAAAAAAACCTGATAATGGTAAGCAGCAATATTTATCTTAACAAAACCAATTTTATTCTACTATTTCACTCCTTCTTTTGCATCCCCTGCTCTCCACTCATGATCGACTTTTTCCCTTTCTCCTTCCCCCACCAGAGGATGAGCTGCCCTGTACATCATTTGTCATTTGTATTTCCAGTTAAACCTCCAGCAGAAACTCCTGGACACGGCTTTATTATTAAAAAATTGAAAGGAAGAGGAAGTATGAGAAGGCCTCAGACTGAGGTTCATTGAGGCTCGTCTCAGGCCATCCCAGCACTGGATGACAGAAACATTTGTGGGAACAGGAGTATAAAATGGTTGTGCAGCAGATGCTGCCTCTGGCTTGGAAGCAACGTTTTCCCAGGTTGATTTCTTTATAAACCCAGACTCAACTCCTATGTGAATAATTACTTGTGTCTCAAAATGTGACCCTTAAAATTCAATGAAAATTAGATTTGTCCAGAAACAAATCTGACATGACAGAGTGAGATGCTGGGAATATTCAAGAAATAATGCAGCATTTCACTCATAAATATGAATCAATAGCTATGAGAGAAGGAAACTGTGGATCTCTCCAAGGTTTCCCTGGATAACACGTGTCCATGGTCCCTATACCGTATTAGGCTGACAGCTGCAGAGATATTTCCAGTAGAAAGTACTTTGGATTCATTTGAAATCTTATCGAAAAATATAATAATGCTGCTATCAGTACTTTCCCCAAGCTTCAAATACCCTACACAGAGGCACACCAAACAGCACAGACACATTTTACACTCATCGCTGTCCTGTCCTCACTCTTCTGCACTAGAAGAAAGTTTTCTCATCTTCCACAGGATGCACATTTGCATTTTATTAAATGAAAATCTAGAAATTTTGACAGAAATCATGTGCTGATGGCAAGGGTGTAAAGAGGGAAATGTTATTGGAGTGAAATGAACAATAGTTTTTCCTGTTCTTACTCTTGTGGAAAATGAAAGTGTTTCTAATTTCAAGAGATCTAGAGACTGATTGAATCTGTCACCTTTTTTCACTAAAAGAGGATCAAGGTAATTTTCATGTCTTAGTTCACCAGCAAAAATCAGTAGTTATTAAATATAGTGAGCACATAGAGAGCAGGCAGTAGGGACAATCACTTTTGGTCTTTTATCAGGACAAAATGCAAAATCTGTGAAAACTGGTCCTACACTGAAATGCTTCTTCCAAAGCATTCATAATTCTGTGAATTACTGAATGAATTAATCACACAAGTGTTACTGCTGTGTGATTTTATTGATTGTGTACATTATCTACCTAGAAATAGCTCAGACATTTTCTACCTCTGTGGAAGAGCAAACCTTGTAGAGAGGTGAATACTGTCTGTTGTGACTAGGTTTTACTGCCCAGCTACTCAGAAGAGTTTTGCAACTCAAGCAGTTCAAGTCCTTGGATGAAACAGAGTAAAGTTTTCAATTTGCAGTTCCAGAATTAGGAACTTATTATGAATCCAGAGTGATAAGGAGCATGTTCTTACAAAAGCTATTTTGAGGAAAAGTTTGAAATTATGGGTATAAAAATCACTATTGAAAGCATATTTTGATTGTAGGCTGAGTTTCAGCTGAGTTAGAACAATAGCCTGTGTTTGTTCATCATCCTTTACCAACAGCAACTCTTGTTTGTCAGCAACCTTCTCCAATGTAGCTTATTACATCCTAATAACAACTTGATTTTTGGAGGTAGGAGAAGGAGAAATTAAAAGATGAGATTTTAAAAAAATCTCATATTGTGAGCCAAATTAAAAAAACAAAAAAAAACCTACAAAATACACCCAAAAACTCAACAAGCACAACTGTATAAAGCATTCCAGCAAATTTCTTTCTAAGAATCATTAATAAATGCATTAATAATTCCTTAATACGAGCACTGTTTGCCTGCTTATGTATCCAAAGGTTATTCTTGATAGGTTTGCCTCAGCATTACACGAGGAGATCATGTTTTGCTGCTTATTTAATAATAATTTCAAATTTTTTTTTAAGAAAATGCTTCCAGGGATACAGCCCTAAAACTTAATTTCTGTCCCAGAGAAATCACTGTTTTGAAATAGCAGTGGTGGGTATCTCACAATGACTCCTTGCACAAGGGGAAAATTTTGGTCCCAGTATACAAACTTCTACCGCAAATGCCTTAATTTGCAAATTGTTCTCTGGATTTATGGATTAATGATGAATTACTTTTTGCTACCAGAGGAGGAAAAAAAGGTGCATAAGCTACTGCCACAACAGACACAATCTGTTTAATACGTTATGAGTTGAGGCACATTATCTTCAAAGGCAATGCTTGATGAACAAAAGATCAGAGGTTCATTTGATTTAACCCCCAATGAAAGTCACAGGTGTTGCACAAGAATATGGCACTTTCTCCTCTCTGTTCCTCTCGCCTGCATAGCTCCTTACGAAAGGTGGTTGTTTGCTCTAGCAAAAGAGGTTTCCAAACAAATTCAATTGTTAGATGAAGTTCTGACAATTTTTACTATTTGAAGAAAAAGTGATAAGAGAAAGAGAAACATTTAATATTCCATTCAAAGAAAAAAATAGGGAAATAAACTACTTGGGACGTCTCACAAGTTTTAACATCAAATCTCACTACAACATCCTGAAGCTCCAGTGTGACCAGTCATTCTATTTTTTTTCTGAAACTATAACAACACATTACTAACCAGCAATTGGTTGGGTTCAACAGCTATTATGATAAAGGACAGTCTTTTCCTCCTTCTGGCCTACAACCTCCTTTGCCAGCTTCTCAAAGCTTGTTATAATTGATCTGAGAGAAGGGGGTTTATTTCCTTACATGAACTTAGCGCAGCATTACAGCCTATTAACCACCCACCCCAGAGCTCCTTGGCAGCTACTAAATATTCTTTTCTGGAAGAATCAGTCCACCAGTATGAATTTAGTGTATAAATATGTGTCCAAGTCTTGCACCTGGCTTTAATTTATCTAAGGAATCTCTTATTCATAGCATGTGAGCAACATTCAGAGCACGGCTATGGCGGTTTTGTACTTCAGAAATTGCTAAAAAAACTCTCTGAGAATTAAAAGGCTAAATTCTATTGATTTGAATATTAGTGTAGCTCCTACCACTGGTATCCTATACCATTAATCATCTTAAATATCATCTAACATCTCCATCAGCTGAAAAAAAATTAATTCAGATGCCTCAATCTAGTCCCAGGCAGGCACTCATTAGCATAAGAAAACTGCTCCATGACTGCACACTGATGGTTTTGTATGTTCACGAATGACTTAAAAACCAAAAAGATACAAATCAAGGTGCAATTTTCAGAAGTCAGCTTTTCTACTGTTTTGCCCTGGGTTTGTCTATTTGTTTTCTTAAGACAAACATTCTCAAGTGTATTACAGCCTTAGGTAAATCTGGACAAGAAATTGTGTCTCACACATTCAGTTTTAGTAGACTCAAGATCTCTCTTTATCAGTGCAGAATTCATCTAAAATTGTAATAAAAGACAAATATATTTATGATCTGGTGAAAAAAAAAATTAATGGTGACTGCTCTAGACAAAAAAGAACCTTGCAATCAATCCCTTAAATTTCAAGAACTGCTAAGATTATAACAGTTCACGTGTATATTCTTCAAAAAAATTAAATTAATATACATAGTGAAAAATCTATTAATATATCAGCAGATATGACATTTTAACCAAAGGCGTGTAGAAAAGCTTTTTTCTTCTGAATTTTTGCTGGAATACCTCAGAAATATATGTGCTCAGTTATTCCAGAGAAAGAAAACAACAACAGGTTAGGTACTTGTTGAACCAAGAAACATAATCTGCCCTCTGAGTTCTTAGTTTATTAATAAACAAGCCAACAAGCATGGTCTTAGAATACCTATACTTCACATATCAGGAAATGTCTCTGCCAGGGGGTTTCAGTTTAAATTCTGCTTGCTGACCAGACGACTCACCTCCACAAAGAACAGGAAAATACTACTTGCACTTTCTTTTCTACTGGCAGAAAAAATATCTGATCGAACTTATTTTCCATAGTCACTTAAAAGAGTCATTCTTTTTTTTCCTTGAAAACTTTAGGGATAAGTCAGTCTCAGCAGCTAAAACAAAAGAATACACCAATAAACACATAATCTTCTATACTCTGACATGAAGTAAGGCAGACAAAATGCAGGCTTTGCTATAAAAAAATTAAAGGAAATTTAGAGTACAGGCTGCAGTGGTCAGAGTCTGCTCTCAGTTACGCAAAGCATTTGCTTACAACAGCATTTATTTAAGGGAACAAGACTCATGATGATCGCTGGCCTAAGTAATGCCAGAATGTGGCACTGAAATTACATCTTTGCTTTTGGAACACAAGCAAGGCTTAATATACTTTTCAGCTGGACTTGCAGCTCAAACATGTTTTAGCTTCCTCTCACAAGGTTTCCAGGAAAAAATGCAGACCTAAGAGAAGTCTTACAAAATACATCTTATGAACTCATTAATCGGCTTAACTAAGACATTTCTCAAGATTTTAATTTTGATAAGAATATTACTAAGTTTAAAATACAATTCCCTTATTTGCCTAACATTCAGGAGACTGAAAAATGAACAAGTGTCTCAAATAGACATAGAATTCATGCTGCAAGAGAATATGACTACTACAGTATATCAACATTTTATTCATTCTTTAAAACATGAATATTTAAACAGAAGACATTTTTTCCCCATGCAGAAGCCTAAATAGAAGCTCTTAGCTGAAATAGTAAAAGCTGTTATTTTTTTTTTTTTTTTCCAAGAGGTTTTAGACTGTATAGAGATAGTTGCATACACAGGCATCTCAAATGAGAGGGCACCATACATACATGTAATTGGTTGCCTTTTCTTTTTCCTCGGCAGTCTGTGCAAAACGTGAAAATGTGCCTGCTTCTGACTAGCCATTAAAAGGCAGTGGTTGCACCATACTGTGATTTGGGGAGCTGAAGAAAATAGCCAGAACTGACTGATATCTGATAAACAGTAACAGGAGTCAGTTTATTGCACCAATCGTTAAATAATGGTGCTGATTATAAGGCTGCTAACTGCAGATGCTGTAATTGTCTGTCATAAATCTTAGTCATTTGTGACAGGAGCACAATGAAAGAGAGCATCTGCTTGAGGGCAAATGACTTCTGATAAATATCAGCTCTGCTAAAATGTACTTGGATGTGTCTCAATATTTTGGAGAGCCATTCATGTTGCTTCCACAAATGTGAAGTTATTATTGGTTTGTATTGATTTTGCCACCTTGGGTTTTTTTTCTTTTTTTTTTTTTTCTTTTTAAAGAGACAGAGTCAGAGAGTGACTCAAGGTTGAGTTGAATTGAATCTCTGCTCTTTATCTGATCTACTCATTCCTCTCAGATGCATGCTTGAGTGGAAAAAAAAAAAAATAATTGCACTTTTTCAGAAGATTGCTGTGCAGAAACACAGCCTGGAAAATTCAATATGTAGTTCAGGTTTTTATTTTTTCTCTTAAAGCAACTCCTTACTGAAGGAAAGAAGCACCTTTAAAACATGGGTTTGGACACAACATTTTAAAAGGATTTAAAGTAGCTGAAGTAAGAGCCAATTAAGCTAGTTCTGGAGAATATTATCATGCAAATTTAAAAAGCTATCAGAAAGGTGTTTTTTTTTTTTTTTTTTCAGAATAATTAACAACATTTTAATTTCCTGTCCAACCTAAAGAATACAATAAAGCCAGCTAAGTTCTTCCACCCTGTCCCTTACTGAACAGTGATTTAGTTCTTAATCTTATAAATGCTTATCATGCAGTGGGAGATTACAGTATAATTTCACTGTCACTGAGAGTGCTGCATTCACATATTCATATTTAAATATGCATTCATTTACGATATTCTTAACACATTGTCAGGCTTACACTAAAAATATTTTCACAAGTAAAGGTACTAAACCTGAAGTTCAAGATTGAAAATTTTACTGGTAACAGACCATTCAAATAGATAAAGGCTTTCCCTTCCAGCAATTCCTTGTTTAACTCAATGATCAGCGCTTAACCCCTGCAACAGATTAATTTGGATTCTACTGGCAGCTGTTTCCTTCGCTGCCCAACTGCACACGTTGCCAAAATAGGTGCAACTCACACGCTGCCGATGCAAAACCTATTGGAGTCGATGGATTGCAGCCACCTGATGGCAGCCTGACCCACACAGACACAGGTCAGGCCACAGCCTGGGGCACACAGGGCATGATGTAAGCAGTAAAGCTGAAAAATTATCATTTTAGTGAAAAATAATTTTTCTGCTCTTTAAAATAATTTTAAGAGGGGAACTAAGACTAATATAGCATGGAACCATATGTGATGTCCCAACCCCTGCCACAGGTGAGGTTCAGACTTGCAGCTCTGCAGCACCACCCCTATCACCTGATCTAACAGAGGCAGCAGCAGCATCACCTCCACCTGCTTGTGTGCCAGCTACTGCTAACCAGGCAAAGGACATGAAGGGCAGAGGACCCCAGATGACATCCCTTGCCATGGGGTAAGAGGGAAACTCTTCACCTAGTTTATAACTAAATGAAATTTAAAATGAATTTCAACACCCCCCCCCCCACCCCCCCCCCCCCCCCCCCCAGACAACAGAGGAAATAGAGTGGATTGGGAAGAAGACATTTTCATAGCAGTGGGATGTGAGCAGCAGCAGGTCATGAAGAAACGTGATAATGTCCATGCTATCTGCAGTATTCAAAGAAATGAAATTACCAGACTTAGTGGGGGAAAATTCCCAATTGGAATGTCATGGAAGACTGGTACAGCACCAAGTCAAAGAGCAACAAAATGGCAGAGGAAATGAATGCTGATAAAAGTTAGGATACAGCTGTGAAGAACAAATATTCTCCTTTTACCAAGACATACTGAGGTTCCAAGGTGACTCCTGCCATTTGCTGTTTGATTGTTTTATGGAAACACCAGCTCAGTGGTCACCTGCAGTCAAAAAAGTCAGCTAAACATTGTGAATATTTTAAGAGAACAGACTAAGAAATTAAGTTGTGGGTTTGTATCTTTGATACTTAATGCAGTTCTTTGCTTCCCCTCAGCAAATTAGGTAACAGAAACAGCAAAGATTTTGAGAAGACAAGACTGTAAATTCTGAATTAGAGTCTAGACATGAGGGATATAAAAAAGCTAAAAAGATAACAAAATATGGGATACAGCAGTTTGGAAATCCTCTGAAGGATACAGAAATAAACCTGAAAGCTGAGGACGTAGTCTGGGGAAGCGTTATGGTGTGAGTTCTCTACATTCTGTCTTGAGTCTCCATTGCTGGTCTCTGCCAGAAATAAGATACTGGGTCAAAAGGATTTTGGGTATTAATGAACTTGATAAAAAGGGGATTGATTACATTGAATCAAGATTTTACTTAATGAATTGGCCCAAGGGAATTCCTCCTCACAATAAGGTTACATGTGAACAAAAAGAAAAGTTGATGTTAATATTTAAAAAAACACTTGTTTAATGGCTTATTATATTTTGTCCACAAGGATCATTTTCATTCTCTAATTCATCTTTAGTTTCTAAAGATATATTAGACACAAATTGACATGAGAAAATTTATTCTTCCTTGACCTGCATTTTTTCCCACCACTATTCCTACTTCCTGCAGTGCACTGCCTTGCTTTCCACCTCCAGTTCCCAGACAGCAGTTTGGAGGTAAAGACTGTGATGAATTCTGAATAGGCAACTGGAGAATACATTCACCGAAGTTTAATAGCAAACATGATCCTTTCTCTCAGTGAACCAAACCCCCCAAACAATCAACAAGAAAAACACAGAGAAAAATACACAGGCACCCAACTGGTTTTCAAATTCAAATGTGCAGGGATTAGTCCATATTCAACATCTAAATACTTTAAATTATTTATAAATACAACAGTTATCAGACCTGTTGGGAAAGCTATCTTGTCTTTGCTCATGGTTCCAAATCTGTCTTGCAACGTGCTAGCAACAGGTTGTGAAACTTCAAAATAATGAGATTTTTTTTTAAAAGTTAAATTGGCTTTCTTTGCCACTGCCTCAGTAGCAAATATCAGAATGATTCTATTTCAAATATAATTAGAATGCTTGTTTTGGTCCTTTAACATTCACTTTTTTTCCTCTGCAATCAAGAAAGCTGAGATTCAGGCATAAGCCAAGTGCCAAGTAAGTAACCTATTTCCTCCCACATGAAATTAAAGACCAGAAGGAAATACTTCAGCTCTCTTCGTATCTGCTAACTTTCAACCAGGTCAGGTTATGGGTTGATAGGAAGCCAGAATATGAGAGGATGTAATCTAAGTGTTTGTCTGTGACTTAGGACATCAACTGATGCCAAAAGACCCCAGGTTCAAAGCAAGAAGTTTACAACTGTTTGTGTCTCTCTTTTACATCCACATTTCAATTAAATCCCTTCCCCTGTAGGTAAGAATTAGCCATTCTTTACTATTACTGATAGATATCAATATTACTTATTTTTATTAACATCCTCAGATCTTACTGTTTGCTGTGTAAGTTGTCTGTGCACGTAAGCATTCTTGAGCTGATGCTACCCTGGAACTGTTGCCTGGGCAGAGCAGCAAGGCTGGGTGGGTAAAGCCCTGTGGCAGAGGTGAATCTACAACAACAGAGCAGCTCCTGGATTCTGCTGATTCCTGAAACACCATCAGCAGAGGAACCTTCTCCCAGGTCTTGAGCTGAGGCAAGCCCAGCAGCAGCCACTGTCTCAGACTATAACCCAGACTTAGCAGCAAACCTTTTCAGCTCAAATCTTGATCAGATGAACTCAAGAAAGCTGCTACTAGTAGAGAGGACTAGAGTAAATTACATTGCCAGTTTAGCCTTGGGGCTAATGTAGTAACTTAAAATGTAAGTTTATTCCAGTTCAAAAATAAAACCTCTAAATCAGTGCCAATAAGAGTCTTCCATTAAAAATTATTGTCAAGGAGCAAGGGAAAGCAGTATTCAGACTTGAAACTGTTTCTAAAGAATGCCTTGAAAGATTTCATAAAACCCACAACAAGATCATCCAAATGAGTTTTCTGTGACTGTTGAACTTTTGCTCTGATGCTTTTATTCCCCATCTCCCCCAGTATTTAATTATTAGTTAAGTAGCCATCTACAGTAATTTTTCCTCAGGTTTACCCATGGTACATGACTTGTTAATGGTACACCAAAACATTTTCAGGCCTGTAGGCAACTGGATTTCTTACCTTCTTTAGAGTCAAAGATGAGTGTAAATATTTAAAGTTGAAGACAAAATTTGGACTTGGGAGGATATAGTTTTCTTGTTCTTTTAGAAGCAGGCCAAAAATGTTGTTACCTATGTGAACAGAAACTCCTCTGCGTGATGGATGTACAACTTCACCTCAATTTTTACTAGAAGATAATTGCATCATGTTAATGGATTTTTTTTTTTTCCACAGAAAAATCTATATACAAAGTAATGTGCGGAAAGAGCAGCATCGCTTAATTTCAAATTCCAAATTAAAATAAATAAAATCTTGAGTCTGAATTACAACTCTTCTTCTCAGACGCATTTATTTTCCTATCAGGTCCGAACAAAGAAGCCGCAGCCCCAAAGTTTCTTTGGAGCGAGAATCACTCCTTTGAAACGCTGCCTGTGCAGCAGGCACTTGCTCCATCCCTGCCATGGAATGCCAGCGGAGCAGCGGGATGCCAGGAGGCCACATGGGCATTCCTGCAGGGGAGCACCGAGCCTATCCCGGGGCACTCAACGGGTTAAACCCGCTGCAATATGCATTAAGCACACGTTTCGAGGCAGCGGGGTGCCAGTCTAAGATGTCCTCAAAGCCTAATTTGATAGATATTATGCCATATGCTGCTGCAAGTAGTCAGTAATAAAGAAAGTAAAATTTTTATGGATGAGCAAAACAGGAGCTCTTATGGATGGAGTGTTTTTAAGTCAGGTGTATAATTTACGTACCGTCAGACCACATGTAGAGCGCATTACTCAATTGAACTTACGAGCAGATAGGAAGGCAGTTTCTTTTAATAAGCACTTCTTCAACTTATTGGCTCTACAATTACTTGCACCAATTACCAGCAGCTGCTGCCTGTTTGCTGTTTTATCTTAGACAAGGAGTTACATTAGTTTCTAATCAACAAACCATTCAAGGACTCTTTAAAAATATTTAAATTCAATTTCCCCATTTATTTTGAATTAACTGAAATACTGGATATTTTCATTGTAGTACTTTGATTCTTCTTAGGTTCTTCTCCAAACATAGATTTATTGTTGTAACATTCAAATTTAATTTTTTATCAAGCCACAAATATACATTATAACATATTTGATAAAGGGATTTATAGGCAGCATCAACATTGGCCTTATTGACAATATGTGGTAATAAATATACAGGTTATTTTTTTGCCATAGAATTCATTATACTCCAATACTTTTCTGACTTGTTCAAATCTTTCAACATTATTGTTTACCTGTCTGGGTCACAATAAATATAGCATTGGCTAATGTAGCAGCAGAAAAATTAGCAGAGAAAATAATTAAAAAGAAAGATATAAAGACACTGTTATAAGAAGGAAAGAATTTTTTTCCCTTTATCTCTAGATTTTCAAAATTATAGTTCTAGAAATTTCCAAGCAACTAATGGCACTTGAAAAACCCCTTCCTATAACAGAAAAACTGGTATTTCTTTTGTAGTTTTTCTTCACAAATATTCAAGGGAGAAAGAAAAGAAAATAAATAATTCAAAACTGTAAGTAGCAGAAGTAGCTGAAAACTACTCTAATATCAGACTCAGGGAGTTTTTTCAGAGGAGTAATATCTGGTGATAATGTAAGAAGCTGCAGGGTAAAGCCGCTGTTCCGACACAACAACTTTCCTCACAGAAATCTCCCGAGACAACTCTGTCTATTGCAAAGAAAACAATCAGGTAAAGAATAAATAAATGAATAAATAAAACCCCTACCATGAGTCCAAACCAAACCACACGAGCACTTTTTGCTTATAAGGTCTTATCCCAATCATACTTCCTGAGTTTATTTTCTTAGGTATGGGGACACTCTTCACATTGGGATGGGCACCATCAGCTCTCAATCCACTCCAGAGAGTTCTTCAGCCACAACAGGAGAGAAATCTCAGAACACAAGCCCAATTTAGGGCAGTTACCACAATTCCAATTTTAGCACCCAGGAGAGAGAAGATGACAATTGAGTGAAGTCTCTCAGATCCATCAGTACAAAATGATACAAGTACAAACCCACTAAAAAACATTTCAGTTTCCCATTCACACTGAGTTTTTACAGGCAGATATTTCAACTGTTTGAAGGAAATGAAGAAAAGCCCTCATTTTTCTTAGTTTTCTGAAATCACACAGCACATGCAAATCCTGTACTTTTTAAAAGTAATAAAACAAAACAGAGCACACTGTGTCCTGTAATTATCTCTTGAAAAATAAATAATCCAAACTGCTAAGAAACCCAGAAAATTCATTGAATGAGGCCTCAGGATGAATGCTCCATAAAATAAAGGAGTCTTCTGTAAATATCAGGACATTACAACTATTTGCAGAACTCAAGGCTAGAGGTGCTTTCTAGTGTACTGGCTCCAAATACAGACTTCAAACTGTAATCACAGAATAAATCTGGTTACAGTAAACCTTGGGAAGTTATCTGACCCTACCCTTACATTCCCCAAAGCAAGGTCAACTTCAGACTTGGTCTTGAATTGAATGGTACTGAAAATGCCATCAGAAAATGGGAAAATTATTCTGAAAAAAAAAAAAAAAAAAGAAAAGAAAAGAAAATTCATCGTGATTATCAGTTAAAAGCAAGTAATGAATCCACCTTTCATGTCTCAGAAGTTACTACATGTATACCTTTCCTTCTTGATCTTCTGCAAAACATGACCAAAAAAAGCTCTGAAAGGAAGGGGTCATTTTCTGGGATTTTACAGTAATCAGGTAAATGCTCAGGCCTTTTTCACTGTTCCAAAATAAGATCAGTATTTTCCACAACAGAGGAAGGTGCTAAGAGGAAGCTCCTGCCCTCTCTCTACCATAGCCTTACAATTTGGTTTCTCCATCACACTACCGGTGTATTAAAGCCACCCAAGATGATGAAACATTTTGCTATTAAAGTTTAGAAACAAAAACGTTCATTTTTTATTGCAAATTCCTTTAACTCCTGCAGTTAAATGACAAATTACCCATCTTTTAATGTCATGTCTCACAGCTGGGAAAAATCTAACCCTCTCAGGACTCAATCAGATATTCACATCAATTTGTGTAATTAACACTAAGCTTAATATCTCTCTTAATTATGACTGCAAACACTTTCTTAAAATAAATCAAACTCACTAACTTACAAAAACAAAACAAAGAAACCTAACACCACTTAAAAATGACTCATATAAAGCTTTGAGAAGATTAATTCAAAGCCTCTTAGGCATTTAGGAAAAGAAAAAGAAAATTCATAAAACCTGAGGTTCAAATACCAGAAGGGTCTGCTCAAGTTATTTGCTTGTAGCCCTTCAAGGTGCAAGTACTGCACCAGCTCACCATGTGCCCCTAATTTATATGAGCTCTTATTCCTCTCTTCCCATGGGCATTTCCTACTCCCACCCCAATGCACATGAGGGATTGGATAATATTCTTGGAAAAATACACAGGGTTCTCACAGTTCTGAAAGAAAGGTGGTCCATATGTGTATTTGGCTACTCATAATTTACATTCCACTTGGTCTTCTGATAATATCCTGAGGAATGACATTTTTTTAAGCACATACACAGGGTATCCTGCGGAGCACACACCAGGAATGTGGCTGCTGGCGTCTCTGGATGATGCATTAGGGCAATCAGAAAATTGTACGAGGATCTTACGCTCTCCCTGGATCAAATCTATAAAATGCCAAGCACTCATTATGCACAATCCTCCAAGCACATTAGCCATCCTTGGGAATATACATTTACAACATAATGAATTTCAGACATATCTGTAATTACACAAATTATTGTTGGTTTAGAGTTATGCTTGTAGAGAATGTGGACATTCTTGTAAACAAAAGGAAATAACAAAAACATCAACGAACTCTCACAGCTCCACAGCACTCCCTGAGCGCTGGCATCACCTTATTGCACAACACACCTCTGGTTATTCAATTATGCACAGCACAGATACTTAAAGGCATAGAATTAACTCTGCTGGGTGATGCATCACAGAAAACATTGCCAGTTGAAAGGGACCCATGGCCAAAGCAATGCTGTTTAGTTGAAAGCACCTGTGTCCCGCAGTCTCAGACCTTGCTCTTGAGTAGACAAAGGAGTCTTTAGCTAATAAAGGACCTGAGATTTTTGCCTGTCATACATCCACTGACCAGGGTCAGTAAACAAGAGCACCTGAAACTGCAGCAATACAAACTGTTTTCTGAATTAAAGTCATTCACTGTGGAATATCAAAGGCATAGAGATATTTTTTTTTTCAAAATTAAAATCAATTATGCTTACTTCAATCAAGAAACAAAATTCAGAAATGACCAAGGCACCCAAATGACAGCTGGAGTGGACTCCCACCTGTCATGATCTTATCCATTTAACCCCCAAAAAGAAGCAGCAGTTGTTCAATGTGCTGCTTATTTTTCCACATAGTAAACTTGCTTTTAAAAGATAGGTGTTATTTAGGTCCTCCTTACAATGGCACTTACATTTTTTCTCTCAGTCATCTTAGTCTGAATAGAGGCAAAGAAGTTGTATCTTTTAGCAATTCCCAAGTGCCAGAAAATATCTGGAAAATAAAATGTTAAATCCTTTGTTGTTTTAGTATTACCTAGCCCTTACAAAAGATGGATACAACACTAGTCTCTCCTTCCGTTATCTAAAATTGGACTATTCACCATGACAAAAATAAAACCTTACTTTCAGTTATTCACACAAAATTATTTGGTCTCTTCCTAGACTAAGATATTATCTTTATTGGTCATCCAATAAGACAAATTTGACATCTTCTAAAACAATGAAGTATCCCATTCAATTCTCAGCCATAAAATTTAAGACTCAGGCTCACAGAACTACCAGTGCTCCTCAGAAAAACTCAAACTACCAGAAGACCACCAAAAACTGAGCCCCCTAAAAAGTCCTTCTATTTAGTACGGATGATAGTGTTGAGGCCATGAGAGGAAAGAGATTAAGAATTCATTTTGTGTTTCTCTACAGATTTGATTTAGGACTAAGATCAAGTCTACTGGTTCTCATCAAGTAACTGTGCTCTGAAAGGAAACAGAGAATAAAAAGAGGGATGAATGGAAAGGGAAATCACGCTTTAAAGAAGTCTCTGTTCATTTCTGTCTCATTCCTACAAGCTCTCTTAAAATACACATCACAAGTTCCCCAAGGAAAGGAAAAACCCAAACAGCAGAACACCTCACAGCTTTTAAGGAAAGAAAATGTTTGTGCATTAACCCTTTTTTTTTTTTTTTTTACTACAGCAGAAATGGAATGGTTGTTTCTTACACAACAAATATGTTTGTTTCTTTACCAAATGTTACCTCTGCAGTTCATGTAATCACACCCAGCAGGGCTTCAGCTGCCCAAGGTGGGCACTACAGGATTCACCGCCATGAGCAAAGGCCACTCTCCGGTTAGTTTTATTGGTTAGTGTCTGCACTAACCAATATCCAAATGTGGTAGCTAAGGGCTACTTTGTGCATATTAAGAAATGAAATAAGCCACAATTTACAGACTTCAGCACCTGGTTCAATTCAAGGTGATTCTTCTTACCACTGCCTGTTTTTTAAAGCACACATCTGTGATTCTTCTCATTGCCAGAATTAATGAGCACTGCCCATAATGTGTTGTAAAGCAGGCAGTGCCTCATTACCACCTCCTACTCAGAGCCATTTTAACCACAATCTCAGTATTTGGGTAGCTGTGCTAATTAACAAACTACTATTACAGGAAAGATGGGATTTGCACATTATTTCAAGTGGGCTTTAACAGTCTGAGCAATAACTACTAAATTTGCTAGCAGTTTGCACTATTTTAAGAAGAAAGAAATTACATAATTTTTCAAAAGTCTAGAAAGATATATAATTTCATTAAAAACGGCATTTATATTAATATAAAGTTGGTTTTGTTTGTTTTGCTTGTTTTTAAAATAAATATTGGGGCATCTCCATAGACTCTTTGCAATAATAGATTCTGTGTTAGAGCACCAGCATTTCTAACACTTCCTCTCCTTACCATCCCAAGCTGTGGCCTCATTTCAGCTACTGCTGAAGACAAAAAAGCAATGGTAAATTCGATTACCAGATTACGTGTATACATGTTGTACATGAACAACAAATCCAGGGATAGCCATGCAACAAGGTTCAAACCCCTTATTTGAGCAGTCATCTAAAAAGCAGAAATTACAAGAAACCATAAGGCAGAGAGAACTCTAACCTTTTTCATACCCTCACAAGCAAATGATGCCATCATTTCCTCACTGCTCAATGACCCCCAGATTTTCACAGTGGTTTGATTTCACCCACAAGTCATTTAAAACAATGAAGACATTGAGTTTAGGATTTTATCCATTCAGACTGTACAACAGCCCTTATCCAAGAGAATAGGAAGGAGGTAACATTGAAAAGCACTTTCATAACGGCCTATTCCTTTATGACTTTACTTTGTCAAAGGTGGTAAAGGTGAAAAGATGATTAATTTATCTTAAGGAAAATAAAGGACTCTAGTAGTATTTATTTGTTTGTCCTACAGATTTGTATTGCAGGATAATTGTGAGATTATCATTACTCTCAAGACAGGAATGAGATATATTCATATGTTACCATTGCATCTGAGTGTTATTTTGTACTGTTCTGGATAAGAAATATGTGGCCATCATACAAGAGATTCAGACAGAATTTAACTTTTAAAAATCACATTTTAATCTCACCTGTGGATTTCTCAACTCACCATATACAGCTTGTCCCATTACTGACTCCTGTCTGACTGCAGCAGGTTCCTGGGGTTCCTGAACACACAGCTCTAGTGCTGACTGCTGGGAGCACCAGTTAAAACCTGAACTACAAAAATCACAGCCAACACATTCAGAGATTCCCATCTTCCCTTCATCATCACCCTCCTAGTTTCCATGCTGCGTCTCCAAGACTTAGATCTCACACTTTTCATCAAAAAGTTTCGATTTCTCAGGCCCATTACCACATTTCCAGAACAGCTTCAGGGCCAAGTCTGCTTCCAAAGATGACATTTTTCCTGGTAAGAGTTACACAAAACTCCGGAATACACTAAAACCAGCACCAGTTCATTTATTCTATGTATTCTCTTTCTATATCCTGTACCTAAAAGCAGGGATTTTTGGACACAAAAGCATTTGTGTTCTTCAAGGGCAAAATAAATTACCAAAAGATCAATGGAAAGCCTTCCAAGGACTTCATTGCTAAAGTCATTATTCAAAAGAGATGTCATTGCCAAATTTCCAGAGCAGGCTAGCGCTCTACTTCCTGCCTTCTCCTCCTCCCCTGAGTTATAGATATTCTTTGAAAAACTGATGTTATTCTGCAAAGAAAAAAAAATTAGGGAGCAAAGAAAGAGAGGGTTAAAACCATGGGTTTAAAATATGCCATGAATGTCTAAAAAAAATAAACAAAAAAGCAAGTCTTTAGGAAGCAGAAAAAACAAAATACACAGACACACATAACAAGGTACTCTGCCTCCCCAAATAGTACATGTATCCAAATTTGCCCAGAACTAAGTTAATACTGTTCATTCAGAATCCAAGAAACTGCCATTTTAGCTGCAACTTTTCTGAGCCCTATAAGTGCATTTACTCTGAATTAAAACCTTCTTGTATGTTCCATTTCTTTTACTTTGCAATATCATAAACCACTTAGTTATCAAAATCACTTTGTAGGAAACGTGAGCTTGAGAATTTAGCATGGGAAGAGATTGTTGAAGCTGCATTCATTCAGTTACACTTAGCCATGGGTATAGTAACTATAATATACACAATAATATACACAGCAATTCATGTCTTTAGAAGATAGAAAGCTTTTTTATATCTTGTCTGTTGTAATTAACCTGTTCATTTAAAAAAAGATAAATCCCAACTGTTTACCAAAGGTTAGAAGAATATCAAATTCTGAAACATCCTGATTTTTTTTCTGGCATTATATAACCATTAAAATATTTAATCAAGTTATTACTGAGGGCAAAAGAACTGAGGTATTCATTTGGGCTACATATGAACTGCTATTATAGAAACCTAATTTATACAACAAACTCTTTTCTGTCTCTTTGTCTTAAAGTTACTTTAAGAAGTGGACTTTTATTAGAGGCATTAAAAAGAGATGGTATCAGGTACATTACCTAAGTGCTGCTGTTGGAGGTGTAGCTCCCAGGAAAGGAGCAGCTTGCCAGAGGACAGAGGCAGAAGCAGAACTTTGTTCCAGCACAGCCCCTCTGCTGCTCCCGAGGGCAGGGGGACATCACCCCTGGAACCAACAGCACGAGCAGCTCCTGGGGCTACAACTCACTCAGACACAAAACACAGCTTTTGCTGCCACCCCTTCTTCTAGCAACACTCTTGACTAATTTAGCTGAAAACTTCAGGACACATTTTTGTCCCTGAACAGGAGGCATCCTGCTTCCTATTCCATCAAACGGCTGCAGCTCTCCCATTTACATCACATGCTCACAAAAACAAGCACAGGAAAGTTTTCTTGTGAAGACACCTAGGAATACAAATTCATACTTAATGAGACTATACCAAGTGTGATGTCTTTATAGCAGGGATGTAATCCAGGGTCTTTGTTGTCTTTGGATTCAGGCTTCCCAGTAAGGTTTTTAAAAAAAGTAGTAAGATAACTTCAGTATAAATCTAAAAAAAAGTAAATAAAAGTATTCTGGTTTTATGTCATAACAGCTGTTATCATTCTAATTAAGTACTTGGTCCATCACCTAGAGTTCCCCTAGGAACTGCATATTCAGGATGGATAAACTCATATTCTATGCTACACAGGAGAGGAAAGACAAAAGTCAATGCACACAGAAGTATCAACTCATTGAAATACTGGACAAAGCACTTTCACCTGTGCCATTCACACACCACCCTCTAAGAACATACAGAAGTCCTGCATGTAAAAATATGGTTCTAATATAAACCATAAACCACTTTTGTACTGTCCAACAAACAAAAGGGAGTTTTGGAGAGATTTATTATACTCAGTAATGCCTGTTAAAGCTTATTTAAAATTGCATTCCTAGAGCAACACTGAATTCTTCAGTATGCACTGTCTATTGAGCTAAGGGTGGCAAGATTAATATTTTTAGCATAAACAATAAAGGAAAACAGATTCAACAATTCCATATCAATATCAAATGAGTTCATATCCTTGATATATCATTATCATTTGATAAACTTATCCTGAACACAAAAATCCAGATATCCTTAGTATTAAAATACATTCAACTCTGTTATCTTCTAAAAGGACCTCTGAGTATGAGAGAAGTCTCATTGGAAGAGTCTGCACCAACTGCTGAGGTGAGGTACTACACGAGAATAAACCAGCTTTTCCTCTTGCAGGCAGATGAAACCTTGCTAAGCCACACACACTCAGAACTCCTTCCTTAAACTGCTCACAGAATCCAGGCTCCTCTTCAGATTGAGAAGAATGACCATTCTACGGGCCAATTTTTGTCTGCATCAGCAAAACAAGTCACTATTCTCCTTCACGCACTTCAAAACCACAGAAATATCAGACTTCTTATGCCGTTTATGCTCATGCTTAGTTTTTAAAATAACACGACACGCCCGGATGGCGGGCGGCAGAGACCAAAGCAGGTCGTTAACATTGCAGCTGTTCCCAAGGCACGCTGTCACTTTGTTGCAACCTCTCCACGTCCACTGGAGCTCCCCCAGGGTAAGCAGTAAGCCCTGAATAGTTTAACAAAGCCAACACCCGGGTGCTGCCAGGAGGAGACTGAAAAAGTGAAGTTCCATCGCCTCCCCAAAGTCTCCGTCCCCGGTTAATGTTACATTTGCCAAGAGCGACACCCGGTGGCACGGCGCGGCCGCGGGCTGGACATTCCCTTCCCGAGGCGAATCCTCGCCTTCCGCCGCTGGAATATCCTTGGGAGCTCTGCCTGCCGTGGATTTTGCGGTCCTGTCAAGCCAAAGAGAGCACGATGTCGCCTGAGAGTATTTACGAGATGTATATCCAGGCTTTGCGAGCTGCAGCAGGACCCGGGCTGCAAAGATCACTCGGTCCTTGCTCGCCCTCCGAATTGTCCCAAATGAAAGGTTTCATGCAGAAAGTTGGGACTTGAGCTCGGTGCAAAATTTCTGCAACTGCACGTAATTATTTTGCTCAGCTAAACCCGTGTAAAAAGCAGCCATCCACAGTAACAAAAATGCAATTATTCTGCTTTCTATTAGTTGGAGATAATTGTGTAAATATTGTTGCAATTTTAAAAATAAAATACATACTATCAAGAAGACTCTTTTTACACTAGTATTTATCCACTAAAGTAGTTAAGGTGTATTATCTTCTTTTCATACTGTTTTTAACACACAGAGTTCCACGCTACGTATGGATCTTATGCAAATGCTCTTTGATTTCAAATGAGACTTTGCATACTAAGGAGTCTATTTTCCCATCAATGCAGAAGAGATTTACGCACATAAGTCCCATTACCATTAATGGGACTCACCCACACAAATCCCCTGCACATTGATAGACCCTCAGGATTTACATTGAAATGGGTCCTTTAGAGCCATTACAATGTCAACCTTTTGCCAGGATTTTGCGTATTAACAATACTAAGCAATACGTGGCAATCTTAATGTGTAAAATCCCAGCAAAAGGCACAACACAGAGTGGTATGAACAGAGCAAAAAATTCTCCCTCTTATGCTATTTAAAGATGATCTCCAATTATTCTTTACCTGGTCATATTCCTATTGGTTGTTTTCCATCATTACTTTCCTTATTAAAGAATCCTACCTTCTATTTTCCATGACTGTCCTCTTTCCTGAACAAGCTCTGCTTAAAATCTGCTCTAAAACATCAGGAAAACAAAATGTTTCTATTTTTTCAGATGAACAATTTTCCTCCCATTAACTTTCCTTTTAGCTTGTTACAATATCTTAGCTTTTTTTTTTTTTTTTTTTTTTTTTTTTTTTTTTAAAAAAAAAAAAACTGGTAAGCCTATGTTATAAATGCAGTAGTATAAACCCAATGGCTTAAGTGCAGCAAGTAAGAAAGAGAAGTTGACTAAAACAGAATAGTAGCAGTACTGTATTTGTTTGTATGCGGGGAAGAGTAATTCTCCAAATACATCACAGTATCAGTCTGTCTCTCAAGGCTGTAGCAAGAAAATCAAGGTCACCTACACTCCCACAGATATTTAAAAACAACCACAACCACAAACTAAGCTCAGATGCCAACAAAAAAAGCAACGTTTATCACCTACTCTCTCAGAAATATTTGAAACAGCTCCATTTTCCATACACACCAAGGCAGTTCAACTCTTAATTTGGTGCCTAACTTTCCACAGATTCACATGAGCGCTGCGGCGCTTAAAGAGAAATTAGAAACCAAAATATTTCTACAGATCCTTATCTACCAGTAACTTGACTGCTGAGAAATCTACTTTACATAATGACAAGCTTACATAGCTGTTTGCCCAACCCTTATGGCCATTATGATATGATCAAGGAGCAGGAGGATACACTTGATGAACAAGAACATTTCTTTTACTTGAAAAAATCCTAGGCATGCTTCTTTAACGTTTTGTCTTAAAATTATATATAAAAAATATGTTTGTGGAGTTGGATTGCACTGCTAATATTTTACCATTCAGAAGGCACTAAAGGCACTGAATTGCTAAGTGACAGACACACAGGTGACTATGACATCATAAATGGGACCACCAAGCCACTTCCATCCTGAAAGTCTTTCCCCTCAGTACTAAACAAACTCCTAATTTAAGTTATGCAAAACTTAACATCCAGCAGACAACAGGCAGCCACTGTTGCTGGAAATGTACAATCCCATAGTAAGATTTAAATGATGATGCAAACATTTTATATTAAAGCAAACAATTCTTATTTTACAGGCAGGGATGTTCAGGTCAAGAACTACACTCTGGATGAGCAGCAGCAGCTCCAGCACCTGGCATCAGCCCCTGCTTCCTGATTCTTATGGACACATCACTGCTGTTAAGCAATAAGCATTCAAAAGGCTCCCGCTACTATTTCATAAAGGAAATTGTTTAACAGTGTAGGTTTAGGCTCTGTCTTCCACATAAAATAAAAAAATAAATTAAGTAAATATATAAATAAATAGAGAGAGAGAGAGCGAGCACGGGAGCGCACACGGGAAATACCGGATGAGTAACCATGGTGATTCCTGAGCTCGCACACAGGACAGAGTATCCACATTGTATGTGACCTTATTCTACTCCACACATGAGGACTCCACTGGCTGCAGCATCAGGACTAGGACGTGTCGTGATTCCTACAGGATCAGGCTCTTGGGACTGATCTCCAAAGTTAATTATATATTTAGGAAAATGACAGTTAAGCAGGCAGATATCTTTGTGAATTTGAGTCTTAGTGAACAAAACTGAACAACAACAATAAAATCCCAAAGAACACCGCACCACAAACAGGTACTATGGTCCAGATGCACAGTAGAACCAAATCTCTGAGAGGCTTTCTGTGTAATTTAAAAGCCGTACAACTAAAACCTGCAGAAGAATTGCCAGCACATTTTCCCCAAGCTTGGCAAATCATCCCTTATTTCTCACAAATCAGATCAGGGCCTATCTTTCCTTATTTTTCAGCAGGCTTAATTAGGATCCTGCCTAAATAACTCTGTGGCTAGATCCCCATGCTAGTCAATGGCATGTTCAGAGTGACTAACACACTGGTCATATAGGTTGTGTGATGGAGCTCGACACCCTCTTCCCCTTCCGTTTTAAGAGGAAACACAAGATGGTGCTAGAGGTGGTAATGCTCCTTTTCATGCTGCATTTTCACCATTAGAGCCCTGTCCAGATTTTGTAAAAGTAGTCATCATTTGTTAGAGGAGTTTTACACTCTCATATGCCAGATGAAGGGTCTATGATCACCTGGTCATGTGTTACCATGGCAGTACCACCCATTTAAATTTAAACTGCTCTATTTTGCAAATATACCATGATTCAGCAAATGGAAAATGTTCTCATGGAAGGGAAAAGCCCTAGTATGGGAGGGGCAGATCAGGTCCTGAACCTCAAATGAGAATTTACTTGCTGACTGAATGCAACAGGAACGGGACAGCTCAGAACTGACTTCCAGCACTTGACTCAGTTGTTCTACATCACAGCTCAATGAGCCTGCATATTAAAAAAACCTCATCAATTAAAACAAAAATGCAGGTTATAATGGTATATTTTTGCTTTTGCCAAGTGGCTCTGCTTGTGTAAGAAAATCACATAATTGACACTATCCTGTTGTCCTGATTCAATAGAGCTTTGCACGACCTCCTAACAGCCTTTTACTTTCAGATTATTTGGGGCTTGGAGTTCAGAAACCCACTGTAAATCTTATATTCATTAATGTCTGCTCATTTTCCTGGCCAGAAACAGACCAGCCTTTCCCTTTCCCAGTTACCAGCCTTCACCCAGCCCTTAGAACAATGTAATTTTTTCCCAGAGCTGGATCAGTCCCTCCTGGAGCAGCATGAAAACTGTAGCTTCAGTAGTTGAGCCCTTTCCTCCTCTTGATAGTGAAGAGGAGAGAGGGAGAGAGAGAGGAGACAGAAAGGACAGGGACCAGCTTAGAGCTGAAGAATGGTGCTGCCATCCTGAACTATCAGATTTCTCCTGTTCTCTCCTTCCTCTGCAAAGGAGTTCAGTGGCAGCTTCCTTAGGGGGAAGTACAGAAGTCTTGCCAACAGGCCTGAAGAGCTGCTGCACTCAAAGAAAAAGTACCCAAAAGTATTCCTTTGGCTCACAGTCTGAAGTCTCCAACCTCCCTTCAAAGCAGATTAATGAGAATAATTTGAGAGTTAACAGAACAGGTCCCAGTGGCTGAAATGACAGTGCTCAGGTTCAAGTTGTTGTCACTCATGATAGGATCTCCTGTAATCAGCTCTTCCATAGCCAACTTCATCTGTCCCTAATGACTCTGGAACAGCAGTAATGTACATCTCTGCCAGTTTATTTTTTGTATTTTTGCCACAAAGCAACCTTGCTGTGATGACACAGCAACTATATTTAGTTCCTGCTCTGTACTAAAGTATAATGTTCAGGTAAAAGTTTTACCCTCTCTGCCATTGTTTAATCTATATATAAAACTTAAAATACAGTTTCTTGCCAAAAGGCAGGTGGTGGTGTTATTTCTGTAGCTATAGACAGTAGTTACCATGTACTCAGAATTACACTTGTGTTAAAAAAAATGACATATTACTGTTGCATAGTGAACTTCTATGATTTACGTGTCATCTTCTTAATTTTACTAGTCAAAATACATTTTTAGCTATTGTTCCTCAACAACAAAAAAATGTATATTACTAATGCTAAGGTTGTGATGTGAAGTGACAGAAGCCAGGAAAATTCAAAGTTACATCTGACACTGTATCCTTTACTCACACTGTTGGATTAAGACAAGACAATGGCTGTCTACACTTCCAAGTTCCTAGGCTTAGTTAAATATGTATCATAACCTTCACATTCATTTAAAAAGCATGTCTCTTCTTTCCTTAAAAAAGGGATTTTAAAAGCGGTTTCATTCCTTGAAAGAGTGTGTAAAACATTGAAGAAATTGAAGAACAAGCAATAGATACTTCTTTAAAATCCAGATATTTTATATATCATTTGAGATGCATATTGTACCACTTTAATGATACACCAGGTACAATTCTGCAATGCAGAAAATCCAGGCTTCATGTTTCTTCCTAGTTCTTTATGTTTTTGTTACTTACCAGCCCCAAACTGAACCGTCAGCAAAGACTTTCCAACCCCTCACAGGAAGCCTGAGATGGGCTCTCCACGGAGGACAGAGGAAGACTGGACCAGAATTTAGTGCTGGGAGACGGAGTTGAATTCACCCCTCTCCTCAGCTGTCTTGTGATACATTAAGGAAAATCCCCCGGTTTCCACATCCAAAGACCCCACAATAGAATGGGAAGTTATGACACTGCAAGTACAGGCACAGAGTGAGGTGCCCAGATGAGACAGTGTGGGGAACCAGGAACAAACATACCTAAAATAAAGTGCCCGGCTGTGGAAAAAGTGCTGTTCAGTTTTATATTCTGCTGCATCTAAAGCCTTGATCATTTATATAACACTATTATCCGTAAGTTTTAAATATTTGTGAAATTATTTATTTATCATCAAAATACTACCAGTATGAGACTAGATATCAGTGGAGAACAGATAAATTATGCGAGTTGTCCACGGCCATTAAAATTTCTGTGGCAGAATAGAAGAAACTGAAGCAATTTTTGCCTCCTTTGGACTTCTTACATGAGGACTACAGCTGCTAAGAATGTAAAAACTGAAAGAATACAGGACTTTTATGAAGCCCTTTGATTATATTACAAATTTAATCAAAAACATTGCAGGAATAACCTAATGAAATTGCAAGCACACACACACAGGGAGCTGATGGGATCAAAGTTTCCTAACACACAGGAATCTTTCCTTTCACAAGCAATGCAGTACCCACAGCAAGTATTTGCCATCTACAGTTATTATGTCAGTAAAATACACATAACAGACTGTAAATTTGGAATCCATCAATGTATTTTACTGCATTAATATCTCCCAACTTTTACACAATATCCCTTTAAAATTACTATGTCTAGCTCTTTATTTTAATGTTATGATGTGACAGATCTTAAGGAATCTGTTCCAGCCCAGTAACTCCTACTTTCACTCCCACCCAAACATTCAATCTGTGCATTACAGCTACTTTTGATTTTATAACTCCTCTCTTTCATTTATCTGTGATAGGCTGAATTTACATGGCAAGTTCTTGAAAGCAAGCAGAAAAAGATGTTGCGTATTCTGTTTTAAATCAAATACATTTTAACTTCGCTCTCTGCTGCAAATCCATTCAGGGTTTACACTGACTCAACAATTTCCTATATCTGCTTTTGTATGCTACCAACCCCCCCATACATTCTCTGCTTATGGAGGCTATGCTTTTTCCATAAAGAGAGACAAATATACTTGACTAAAAAAAAAATAAAAATTCAAAAGAACTCTTATGTTGCAACATTTTTAAGCCGAAATTCTTCAAGAAATTAGTACAAAACCATAATGACACCTCAGCCCCTCGCCATGTGCATTTAACAGGAGAAAAAAATCCATATTACAGTTTCTGTCACTTATTTGAATTTTCCCCTGCTCCAAATACCACAACACTTCCCAGACATTATTTAGTCAGTAATCTGCATACCTGTTCTACAAAATAGCTCCCAAATTTCCCTTTAGTCCATGTTTGCTGCCCACACATTTGCTGCTCCTAACTGGCTTGCACTGAAAGCAGCAAGCATAAGAGAATTCACACCTACCTGGCCTGATGGACACCAGAGAGGCTGCACTGCAAAACTTTGATGAGAAAAGCCTCAGAGATGCTCAAAGCAGAGGAAACAGGAGGCATTAGAGCACAAGAGCTGGTAGAAAAGAGTTCTTGCAAGGATTTGCTTCCTTAAACTGTAAATGGGCTTTTTTTCTTCCATAAGGACAGGGTTTATGCTTTCTGAATGCATAAACTGATGAAATTAAACCACCTTCAGGTTTTTGACTCCAGAGGTACCATCATACACTGTCAGGTGTATCAATAATGCAATCATGATGGAACTTAGTCCAATACTCTTAGTCCATTATTTTTTATTTTTGAACCAGAATTGGGAGAATTCTTATCACACGTCTTGTGAACCACAGAATGAGCAACAATGATCACTTCACACAGTAAATATATGTCCTAGAAGTGGACAAATATAATCCTAGGAGTGGACAAATATTTCCAGAGCTCTCCACACAGCTGTACTGCCTCCCATTAGATTCAGAAGTATTTCACTGAGAGTACAAGATTAAGTTCATGGATCTGCAAGGTTAAGTTAGGAAAATAGCATAATTAGCACATTTCCACAACACTCAGAAGACTTGCATTAGCCTGATAAAAAGTCTTTAATTTGTTATTGCCCATTAATCTATCCTGCCTTAATCTTCTAAATTGAAATAGAACCTTTGATTTTAAGGTTGCCAGTCAGATAGTATCTTCTTGGTACAATTATTTCTGTGCACATACACAAAACTAGTATAAAAATACCATTCTGCTTTCACAGATAAAAGGCACAGAAGAACCTAGAATCTCCAGTCAAGAACTGGGTCTGTTACTGCATATATAAACAGACACCAAAGCCATCAGTCAATGGCCTAGAAAGCTCTCAGAGGTACACAGCAGTAAAGAAAGACAAGCCAGTGTAGAAAAGGGATATAAAAAAAACGAAAAAAGTTTAAAAAACCCAAAAAGATATTCTTGGTACATCATAACATTCTTCAGTTTGAAATAAAAGGAACAGGAAACATCCCTATAAACCCTTGGTCTAGAACTTTGATGATTTCAATCAAATTCTACCCCCTAATAAATAAAGAATATTGCAAACAGGAATCTAAGATTCAGTTACATACATAAAATGCATAATGTGCATAAAATGCAAAATGAGATTGACATGTTATGATCTCAAAATTAGTTGTGGGGTTCTTTTCTATGGCACAGAAAGAAGGAAAAGAGTTTACACCACCAATTTGTGCTTGCCCTTTAACAGATATTATTTGTCCCAGGCTCCAAAAATACCTTTTCTTTGACTAGCTGAAACTGACTGTAGAATTAGTGAAATTCAGCGATAGCTATCCCATCCCATCCCATCCCATCCCATCCCATCCCATCCCATCCCATCCCATCCCATCCCATCCCATCCCATCCCATCCCATGCATAAAGGCAGTAATTTAGCACCAGGTGCACTCTGTTTCAAACAGAGGGGCTCCACTCTCTTATGCACACTTAAGGAGTTGGATTTAAAGGCTATTGGAGCTCCAGGAAGATGCTGCCACTCTAAAGGGCTTTCCCTGCTGCCTCTCAAAACGCCTGGCTCCTGTTAATCTGTGCTAAGAAACAATGGCATGGATTCTCTGCACATCATGGCACAGGGAATGACTGTCTGGAGCCTTAGGTGTCCCTGTGAGCAGGATGTTCACTGGAAGAATGAAGAATGAATGATATCCAACAAAACAGTGCCTTGTATGGCTATTCTAAATATCCCACCTTTTACAGACTGACTCCAACAAAATTATTTTACACAGAGTTATGTTTTTAGTAAAGTGAAAGGGATACTCTCCAGTTAAAATCAGAAATGCCATCTTCAGGGCTACAAGCACTTGATACTGAAATGGACCTGCCTCAACATTAACATAAAGAGTGCACATTTTCCACTCCCTGAATCGGTTAGAAGGGATCTCAGTGGAGATCTCTGAGGTGAAAAGCAGTCCAGCAGTGTGAAAGCCTTGGAGCAAATAGCAATTATACATCTGAACCCCATTTCAGATCAAGTTTTTTTCAGAGGGTGGTAACAAGACATCTTTCTCCTTTAGTTCTGCTCTTATCTTGCAGATTTTTAAGTCTGAGAAGGGAAGACAAAATATTAAACCAGGCACTGCTGTTGGGGGCAATGGTCACATTACCATACTCAATCTCTACAATAAATTCCACTCTGCTCTGGAGTTGTTTTGCTCCACTCAAACCAAAGGATAAAACTGGCAGAAAGTATTTTAAAGCAGTTATCCAAACCTCACTACTCTACAGGATGACAATGTAACCTACAAGAAATTTGCAAGTAAATAGATAGTTTTAAAGACTAGTTTGAAGAAAACTTTTTACCTTGAGTCTTGTACATTCTTAGTGACTGGGTTGCTTACAATGGGTTGCATAAAGTAATTTATTGGACTATTTTGTAGAGAGAAATACTCCCCAAGGACACCTCTTTCTGTACAACCCTTCATATAACATGAAACATTTGCTACCCACAACCAGATCAGACCAAATGACTAAAGGGAATGTCCCTGTAAGTGCTCAAAATAACATCAAGGATTTTCTGAGGTATTTTGCAGGTGTTCTATAAAACCACAAGGAATAAAAGAAAACTGCACAAAAGATCACACAAATCCCTCCTAAAACATACTTTATCATGCAGTTCGTGCTGAACAGCAAATTTTGTATTCATCATAGACCTGACTACACTAAACTCATAATGTATTGGAAATGCCATTAGTACAACAGTTCTACATATATCTGTAGATATATGTATATTTCTGCATTAATCCTGCTGTCCCACCCCTAAATTACCATCAGCATTCTGGAAGCATCCTGAGACATTTAGGGATGGGCTTTGTGGACTAAAAGTGCATGTTACTTTACTTTTCAGATATCAGCCATGCCACCATTCCCCCAGCTGGGTCACTGAGCATTGCCAGCAGAAACAACTGAACCAGGATTGTCCAGCAGCAATGCAGCCAGACCCTGGTTTGCTCATCAGTGCCCGAGTGGGAAATCCCACTTCAGTGTTTCAGAGGAGAAGATTGTACTCCTTTTAAGTTCACCACACTGTGAGGTAACAACAGTGAGAAAAATCAACTTTAAAAAATTGCCAGTTTTAGGATAATGTGAACACAGACATCAATTTCTACTGAATGCAGCACTCAGCCCTGGGACCATCAAACTAAGAGGTGGTTGGAACCCTGAGGAGCAGACCTGGGCACAGGGAGATGGAAGGGTTAATGCCCTTTCCTTTCCTCAACAGCATCCACCACTCTTAGAATTTCTCTTATCTCTTCTTTAACCCTCTATACTCATTCTAATTCCCACATATTTCTGTAGCCTTTTTCTCCGTTATCTCTCCTTTAAGGGACTCTCTCTAGATGTGACACTGCCTAAATCTCGATTTTTTAATGATCTTTATGAGAGTACAGTTCTCATAAGCTGCTATGTATGTTCACTAAGACTAAATTCACTTTTAGTGTTCAGTGACAAAAAATTTATCTGGAAAGAAAAGTGTTTCTTGCAGGCAATGCAGAACCCTAGTGGGCACATGAGACCCAGGAACTATTGTCCTTGGTTCCCACCTCCTTCCATTTAAGATGATATAAAAAAATACTACTGAAAATTTCATTGAAAATCTTCTTCAATCCCTGTCCAACTCAGTGTGATTAGACACTTAAACCATCTGATTAAACATCTTATGTGTGGGCAGTAGAAATATTGATTATATTCAGCAGTCACTTCAACAGATGCAGCAGCTCACCCATGGTGCTGCTAACCCGTCACAGTGAACATTCCCTTGTTCAGTTTATGCTGCACTGGATTATGTTCTCTAATGGAGGAAGCACTTGTTAGCTCATTAAATAACTTCAGTGCCCATTTTTTATTGTGTCATTACTCCTCTAAAGGATTCAAATCAAAACATAGAAAATTATGCATACAAATTAAGTATACATTTATTCTCAAAAAAGTAGCCCTTGTGTGTTGCTATGAATCTTTTCTGCAACTAAACCTTCCCAACAGATGATTAAAATGATGGAAGACATTTATTAAAAAAAAAAATAATCTGCAAGTAATTAATTATGTTCATTCCTCATACTCTAATGCAAAATGTGCTTGAGCTTGAAAAGTTCAAGCATCAAACTTGGCAGCTCCGAATCAAGCATAGCTGAAGATTCTCCTGTAAAATCCAACCCATGTGTTGTACAAGTGGTTTACAAACATTCAGCCCCAAATGGAGCGCTGTCACTGAGTGGAACTCCATGTAGGGAAAAGTTTAGAGAGTATCCACAAATATACTTAAAGAGTAGGAGGCAAAGTCAGAGCTCCATTCAACCCTCTCACCCCAATTCAAGCCATTTGTACTACTTACAGACCACCTGAGAGGGAAAAGAATTCCATCAAGAAAAACCTATGTTCTCTACATCCCATTTAATTCTGAATACTTATATTATGATAGGTCACAAAATTTCTTGAGCAGACTGGTGCTGCACCGTGGTAAGAATGTAGTAAGAAGACAAGCCTTGATACATGGATAAGACTATGAGGGACTTTAACTTGCTTTGTTATTGCTTCATTTGTTAAACAATCAATTAAAACCCAATAGGTTTGACAAAGTCTTTGATGAAGACTACGTCTCAAAGTTTAAGAGAGTATAAAGGAGAAAGAAGAGAAAACTAAACAGAGATTAATTATGATTTTTAGACATCATTCAAAATATTGTTGGGGGGGGAGGAGACATTTATTTAACCAAGAGAAATGTCCTATGATATTGGAATGCCAGCCTGGAAAAGCACAGATTGTTACATTATCTAAATTACATGATCCAAACAAAGTCGACCACTTGTGCCTTTGTTTCCCCACTCAGTACTGGGAAAGTTTCCTGTAAAGGCACTGCATCCTGTATTTCTCAGGGTGGAAAGTCTGATGTTCTGCTAAAAATATCACAGGGCAAAATCATAAAAAATTCACTAATTTCTTCATCAATAATAAATATATGAAAAAAACCCCAGCAGACTATTACAAAATATGTGGCAGTGATAGCTCCAGAAAAAGTTTTTTGGAAATTTTCCATGTTTGCTGTTTTATAAGTCAGTCATTAGGAGGCAGCAAATGGCTCAAAACCATGTGAGAAAACAAATCCTGAAGGAAATTGAAAGTGAATAGGACGGTAAGAAGTAGAAGTGGGAAATTAATTCAGCCACAAAAGTAGCTTTTTGACATTTCCCACTTCAGATGTCAGGGTACGTAGAAGAAAATACTTTGAAAGCTGTTTGTTAAATAATTTGGCATCTCATTAATGGAAACCATACTCAGACTTTATAAGGTTGACTTGGGATTTTTGGTAATGTTAAAAAGCAAAAGACTTATCCCAGGCTGCTTTCCTATAGTCTGCTTTTTAAGTGGATGTCACAACATTGTCCACAAAATGCATAAGGAACACAAAATAAATCATATCTCATTTCATCTAAAACAAACAGCTTATAACTGAAATTTCACAGGTCTACATTATTTACAAGCTTTGTCTTTCAAAGAAAAAATTTAAAGCCTCTGTGGTTTTACCAGTGCTTCATTAGCAACAATAATCAGATTTTAATCAGTAACATTCATATTTCTCTCTTCTTACCATGATACAGCACAAGTCAAGGCAAAAAATAACATCAGAAGCTTTCTTAAAAATAAAAATTTACCCCAGAGTTTCTACTAGGAGTGCCAACATTTCTACAAAATTGCCGGTCATATTTTATATTATGCAGCCAGGAAGAGGTTTTTAAATGCATTTACACCCTGAATCAAAACAGAATTGGAAAGGGAGAAACATTTTTCATTCTAAGCAAGCCTGTAAATAAAAAAATGATTAAAATATGGGCTAGGCTTGCTCACATCATTGCATATGACATGTAAATTACTGTTTATTTCATAAGCTGTTTTATCTTCAACACAGGACAATGCACTTATCTCTAGCCCACGAAACAGTTATAGTAAGTAACAGAGAGGATAAGCATTAAACCACATCAATATTTCTCATAAATAGATTCATAATGCTTCATATAGCATTCTTAAAATACTGAATTTGCAATTAATCAAACATTCTCAGCTTTTTCATATTAATCATAAAATACAAATAATAAAAACAAGGCATAAACTTACTATTTGTTAGGTGTTCACACTGTCCTGTGGTCTGAGTCAGTGGGAAATAATTACCCTAGGAAATCTGGTAAGCAGAAATACAACAAAAATAAACATTAGCATGCAAAAAAGAATAAATTCCTGCAAGTATTTTTCCTCATAATACTTCACAGGCAAGGTTTAAAAAAAAAAAAAAAAAAAAAAAAAGGAAAAAGAATCAAAAAAGCAAAGTAGAAAAAATATATATACACATTTAAAACATAGTCCAGCAGTGTTCAAGGATCCTTGCCTCTCAAACTTTAAAGCAGCACAGACAAATGTTGAGATGCCTATAATAGAACAAAAATCCAAGTTCTCAATCACTAGTTACGCAGTATGTGTCAGTAAGGAAGACAATTTCCAAAATAATGATTAATGTATTATCCGGATTTTTCCTCTCTCTCTCTCTCTCTCTTTTCCCCTTCCCATTCAGGTTTTTCTTCTTATAAAATGCACATAGGTTTTTTCTTCCCTGTACCCTGACTCAGGCCTGGCTTTGAAATGCATTTCAATCTCTCAACACAGACTGCTTTCACTGCATTTAGAGTCCCACCAAGGCCCAGCTTTAAAAGCTACTGATTCTTTTTTTCTTTAGCCTTTCTCACAAAGGAAGGGTATTTTGTAAATTACCAGCTCGTTCAGATCAACAAAAGGTACTTTCATAGAAAGCCCCATTTGATTTTGCTCAAATTTGATTACAAGGATGGAGAAAAGGAAAGGAAGTCAAAAAGAAAAACCCCAGATGGCTTTTTCATTCATCTCAGTGAATGAGCTTTATCTGTGCCTTTTGAAACTGTAGCAGTGGAAAAGCATTTCTGTTGGCTTAAAAAACTTGACAAAAATTATTGGTTTGCCATTTCTCATGTAACTGCCATTGGGAACTGGATGAAAAGACTTTTTCATGGGATCGCCTGCTTGGATCAAAATAATGGAGATTAGGTATTTCATTATAAATTACAGTGGGAGATAGAGCAGGCTGTCATATTAATAGCAACCTGCTCATGGCCTTCAATGGTAGCTATTCTCCTAGACAAAGGACCAAGGGGGTTGTCTATTGAACTTGTACTTTAGGCCTGATCAATTTTCTATCATCAAGGCAAAAGGTGAGGTGACTAACAAAAGAATTCACACATGACTGACCTCATAAGCCTATAGATAAAACAGCTTAAAGAAACAAAACACATCCTGAAATTATGGGTGATAAACTGTATAAAGGAAAAAGAAGAAGAGAAATGATAGAAAAAGGGAGAGAAAAAGCACGTGGTCTGTAATTCTCCCTCCCTTCTTAGGTGAATGGACATATTAAAAGCTACTTGTTTTCAGCTGCAGATAATTGCAGCCTTTACTTTGCCGTGTTCTGCCTTAAATCCTTCCATGTACTTTTTCGTCCAAGACTCCTCCAGTAATTTCATTCACGAGTAATCACAGCACCGAGTTTAATATAGAACTTCCCAGAGCTGTAGCTGCACACAGCATTACACACAACATCACAGGCAGGAAGGTGTCACACAGGCTTCACAGCTATAATCAAATTACAGGAGTAGCTATGAACCTTTGGGTCGCTATCCTTTTATACAAAACCTTGCTAATTAGGGGAAACGTGGATGTCTGAGCTATAGAAGGACAACACCTCACAGAGTCTAGAAGTCTCAACACATTTCTCTTTCACTAAGATGGCACAAAATTTTATATGGAGTGTAAACCAGATTTTAAAATGTTCATAATATATTTAGGTGTCCTTACAACTGTATTATTCGAATTTTTTCCCCTGCTCCCTAGGAGATGGAGACCCTTCTACAGCCTCAGAACTGGGCTTTGTTGATCAGCAAGAGATACAGAGGGTGAAACCTTCACTCCCCTGAAGCCAAATACATGGCAGTAAAATATTCTCTGGTCTCTGTCAGGATCGATATTCCCTCCAGTTTGTTGTAGAAACTCAACTGCCCAAACACTTTTATGCATGAAACTATGGCTTTAGATACATCTTGACTCTATAGGAATTCCCATAAGCTGTTAAAATGACATTTTCTAAATAAGGCAAAACTGCAAAAGTGTGCAAATACTTGTATTTGAAAGCCAAAGCATGAGCCAAAGCAGCTGAGAACCCCTCTTTCATCCTGCTAACAGCAGCTCAGGTGTAAATGGAACCCTCTCTCCACCTGCAGCACACCAGGGGAGAGGACAGTGGTCTAGAATTTGGTTTCAAGCTCCAGCTACACAACCACCAAGAAGCTGGTGTGTGCCAAGTTTTTGGAGATATTTGGGGATTTCTCCTTTTAACTCTACCACTGCAGTGATACTGCAGTTTCAGAAAAGAAGTTAGTCACTGACTCATGGCCCTTTGCCACAGATCACAGATCCACCTATCAGCAACAGCAGTATTTATGTAAAGACACTCAAATAATTCAGGCTAAAAAGGAGCACATTTCAGTGAGCTTAGAGTCAGAAACAGCCAGAGAGAACACATGGGAGGCTACAAACTGGGTGCAGGGGAGGAACTTCTGAGCCACAGCTTTGCTGCAGAAGCCAACTGATTGTTGAATTACAGAGTCCTACTGAAAATAAACATACATTCATTAGCACAGAGAAATATTAAATAATTAATTGTAAACACTTTCTGGAAGCAGAGATGATGCAGACAAGCAAAACAGCAGCAGTGTGTGTTAAGTTTTGGCTGCCAGCACAAAAAACCAGAATCAGTGACAGAGCACACACACCCCCAAGCAGCTCAGATACATGAAATCATTGACAAAGCCCTAGTGTTAATGATATCTTTCCATTATTCCAGAGATCTACTGATGATTACAAAATTATTAGCAATTAATCCCAACTTTATATCCTCTGTGAGGGGCTCTACTGAGTAGCTAGAGAGGAAAGAGCTCTTGCAACCATTGTAGATAAAACTCTGAAGGTATTGCCTCTGTGTTCAGTGACACCGAGAAAGACAAATGGGATATCAAGAGCTACTTGAAAAAAAATACAGACCAGGCAGGAAACACATTCTGTGACAGCATCAACATAATTTGAGTACCTCATATTAAAAGGCATGAGAAAGGCAACATATCAAAACCCCCACCCACATATGTGTCATTTTCAGAAGAATCCATTAGGCAAGCACTGACTGCCGCTAAGACACAGACAGACTTGAGCCACAGAACACAATTCACACGGGACGTTATTTAAAAATACATCCTGTATGTCCCACTCTGGACTCTTCCATATTGATGAAGTATTGTTGCCCAACCATTTACTCCGTATGTAAAAAGATTATTTTTATATTACAAGTTTAGATACTGCTGTGCACCTGCTTCTGGGTAGAAGATCCAGTAAGTGGCATAAGGAGACAGAAGCAGTAATATTTGAGATTAATTTTGAAACCGCAAAACATGGTTGATACAAAGGATGGCTTAATATTTGATGATTGTCAAATAGCAAAGCCCTGCAATAACCAGAATTGATATATCTTAAAGCAGCTTTCACGGGAATTTGTGAAAAGCTATTTCACTTTTGACTGATAACTTCTGTTAATCAAAATTAAATTTCTCAGATAAACGAACAAGACTCTTTCTAGGCTTAACCCTTGTATTCTGTGCTCTGTAAGGCTCAATCTGTTTGGACATACTGATTCCAGGGAAACAGCATCATTGCCAGTGGTGCTGAAATTAATTTGGAGAGATCACTGTGACTAAGAATGTCCAGCCAGGTAACACAATTATAAAATATGCGTCCATGTAGTGGTCCAAGACAACCAAAACCTTAACTCCCCTCACAGAAAAAACCCTAAAAGCTGTTTCCATTGGCTTTTGCTGACTTTTGTCTGAATTGCATTTGGTTTGTTCTCTTCCACATCACACTGTCACATTTTTCTCTCATTCATCATGTCAGTGCAAGAGACCTGCAGAATAAACAGGGTCTGTTACCCTCGACGTCTGTCAGCTTCCCCAGCCAGGACAGACAGACCCTGAGAACACAACAGACAACTGCTTATCCCTGTCCCATTAGTTCTTGGGGAAATAATTGGACTTAAAAATAATTTTGGAGTTTGAAAGTGTATATAAACTTTTTTTCCAAAATTCTCCATGAAGACATTTTCTGAATAATCTTTGCAAATAATTATTCTTACAGTGCATTTCAGAGAAGACAAAGGTAGGCTGGCTGATCACAAGACATTTTGCTGAGTGAAATATCTCATTTTCTGGTGAACAAACTGGACTGCACATGTTCTTCCATGTTTCTCTGAACTTCAGCAGTAACATTCAGAAATGCCTATTTTCATAATATCCAGTTAGAAAATTGTTTTCCATTAAAATTCAACATGCATCATTGAATTAAAAAAATAAAAAAAATAATAATAATTTAAAAAAATCTTTTTTTACCTATCAATAGGGGAACACAGATTTACAAGACACTTTTTCCAGTGAAGGAAGATAGTAACACTGATAATTCTTAGCCCATCTTGGTGCTGTAGAAGTTTCACTATCAGCTTTAATGGTACTGGAGAGTGAATATGTGTAAAGACTCTGTCACCTCTCATCAACACTTTAAGTCACTGACGTTGCTAAACAAGCAGGATTAATAGCATTTGAGGAAGCAATGTTATTGATCAGACAGACTGAAGACAGAAGCTTTCTTGTTTTGTGGCTTCTAACCATGAATCTATAAACGTCTGCTAAATAATTTCAGGTGGAGAAGGTAAATTCATGACATAAGACAACCAGAGAGTGCTCTGCCAGTAACTTGCTCTCTTTTGTACAGTAAAAGTTCTATTTAAGTGATTTGATTCACTCTGGTTTCTGCACCATGACATGTAAAACAGTTTACTGGGAATCCAGGTCTGGAACACCCAGGATTTTAAGGTTAAATTAAAATATCAGTGGGCACCTAAAGGAAGGCAGAGCAAGTCAAGAGTTGCAAACGTGGTTTAGTTTGGGCATGGAATTGTACTTAGGAAAAGGTTCCCTCCTCCACACCCAACTCTTCTTCTTACATTCCATTGTAGTGTTTCAACTTTCTTGACTTATTTTTTGCAACTATTGTAAATAGTGCATATATGGTTCAGGGAATATATGGAACACCTGATGCAGACACTTGCTGAAAAATAATCCATTCTAAAAGAGAGGTTTCATTTCCTTATCCGAAATATTAATAAACAACTCTACTCAATCTGGATATTTGATAACTAAAAATTACACTGTATTAAAAGAAAAAAAGGAAAGAAATTAGAATTTCAAAATACAAAAAGATATGAATCCCATTTTTGGATGAATAAACCCTATTTATGCCACTTGGAGTATCATTGACAGCCTGTGAGGTAGCGGAAGAGTAGTGTCCAGAGCCTCAATTGCCTGCTTTGCCTCTGTTGGGGGCAGGGTACAGGGTACATTAGCAAAAGATGCTTTTTGGTGTTTGAATCATTTTCAGAAATTGAGAGGTGTTTTTATTTAAGTAGTTCTAAATTATGTCAGATATGAAAGATGTGGCAAACAAGACAGAAATACAGAAAAAGAAATCAGTAGAAAAACACCTTTTTTTTTTCTTCCAACAAAAAAGTAAACAAAGAAACAAAATGTTGAATACCCCAATACAATGGAAGGATATAAATATGGGCATAAATACATTAAATTTTAGTCATCTTGACTAGAACTCAGTTTTTGTATTGACTTCAAGCATAAAATGTAAACATGTCAAAGTAGAAACTGTGAAATATAAATATAAAAAAATCAAATGAGCAGGCAAAGGCAGTGCTGGAAAAAATAAACAAATAATTTGAGGTACAATTAACAGGAAACAAAGGATAAATAGAAGTTCTACAAATACACTTCAGAGTGAGAGGAGGACCAAGAAATACAACTGGCTGGGCAGCAGCTTGGAGGTGAACTCAAACTAGAGACATATTGTGCCAAGAAATCTGTTTACTGACTTTATTGACTGTTATTATAATGAAGGTCAATTGTAATCCACTGGCTCCTGCAATTAAAAGCTACCTAAAAAAATAAATACAATCATATATATATATGTATATATATGAAGCACAGTGCCGGGACAGAATAGGGAAAGAAAGTATTACAAAAATATGTAAGTCAAACAATTAAAAGTTAGCTATGCCATATTATATTTGCCCAAAGTCTTGGAAAAGTGGATGAACATCAGAGTTGCAACTGCTTGAAAGCAGTTATCAGAATTATTTCAGATAGGATATGATGGATGGAGATGGGTACAAAAGCACTTACAAGAGCAAAAATTATGCCTGCTGTACAAGGGGGAGAAAAAAAATAGCCTAGGATAGCCTAGTTATTTTAGTTTTCTTAATTTTTTCAGTTTGTAAGTCAGCTAAAAGGAAACCATGCAATGAGTAGCTGAGCATGGATTTGTCAAGAACAAGGCACAACAAGGTAACAAGCCTTGAGAAATAACCGATGTCACATTCCATGATTTAAAAAATACTTTTGACATCTTTGCACTGGACTTTCTCCCGATAAAACCAAGAAAGATCATGTGAACAGTTGAACAGTGTTACTACAGGGTAAATAGCACAGAAAACAAGTTGTGATGTAGCTATCAGTGTCTACAAGGAAAAAGGCAGCTAATGGAGTTTTTGGTCAGCTCTGAATCCAGCACCATTCTGTGTTTTCATCATTAATGCTGATATCAGAAGATGCTTCATGGAATCATAGGATGTCCTGATCTGGAAGGGACCCACAAGGATCATCAAGTCCCCATTCCTGGCACCGCACAGGACAACCCCAGAAATCCCAACGTGTGCCTGGGAGCATTTGAGGATGTGTCTAAGCTGGGAACATCTGCAGGCACACTGAGAGACACAATTAGAGTAAAAAAAAATCTCAATAGAAAGGGTTTCAAAAGATTAAGTGTGACTCAAGGGTAGCTGCATTATTCTTACTCTCAGAAATAATGAACTGCAGAAAAGTAAGCTGGAACAGCACAACAGCTCTGCACTAAAGGATCTGGATCAGAAGTTAAACCTGAATCCATAAAGCTCTTCCCAATAAAAGCAGGTATCATACTGGAAGCCTCGCAGCCAGAATAAAGCAGGAGCTGAATGCCATCTGAAACGATCTTTTTGCTTTACTTGCATTTGATGGATTATTGTTTAGTTGTGGACACTGCCTGCAGATTAAAAGATGCAGTTAATTTGAAAGAGCAGCAGTCTAGAAAACAATCTGCAAGACTGAAATATTGGATCTGATTCTAAAAAAGACTTCGAAAGACATCATTACATAACAAAAATATGCACTTACATTCTAAAAGTAGAGCTTTGAGTTAAACATAAAAACCACCAACTTTGCAGAGGTAAAGACAAATGTGCAAGGAAAATAAAAATCCTGTATATCTTTGGAAACTGGTTAGAAAAATGCCAGGAATGGTTTAGTTATAACAGATTTTATATTTAAGAAAAATTTTAAATTTTTTTTACCAGACTCTTTTCCGCTTATTATTTTATATTACAGTAATCACGAACCACAAAAGTAGCTGAAAATATAATTTCATCAAATCCTGTTAAACCTATTAAATATGTCAAGATTTAAAGTAACTTTTTCTCAAGATTTTATAAAGCCAGAGTGCTATCTAAACTAAACAGATTGTTATGTCCCTGCCCCATTTTTACTCCAAGGGGCAGTAGCACTTGTTTAGCTCTCTTCTTAAACCTTTCTCTTTCCCCTCTGAACATTCAGCTGCAGCAACCAAATATGAAACTTCATTGCATGTGGCTTTGAACTTAGGAAATGAGAATTAACATTCTCATAAAGGATTGCAGCATCAGGTCAAAAATCCCCATACATTATAAAAATCTGCACCAATAGCCTGAAGGAGTTATTTCAACGCATGAAGATACAATGTGGAGCAATCCTAATACTTGGGAAGTATTAGATACTAATTAAGAAAATGAAATAAAGATCCCTCTCTGAATAACCACTGTCCATGTCAAACTTAAGCCAACAGTATGGGCTCATGGTTATCTTTAATTGGAATTTTCTGTTCCAGCCTAACACAAGTGATTTCCACATCCTGACAACTGCAGGCTCAATTACCATGACAACACGATCACATAATTATACACATGCCTTGAAAGCCAATGTAGAGGAGCAGAAAGCATCCAGAGAACTTCGTGTGTGTTACCTGCATGCTAAACAAACACCCAGCCTGGCTGGAGTGCAGGTCTTTTAAATGCATTTTTACAGGGGTTCATAACAGTCAGCAAAATAATGAATTAAATTTATTAGAATTCAAGAAAACATAAGTTAGACAACAAGGTTACCTGAAACTTCATTTAATCCTATTTCACGGGAAAAATCTCAAGAAATCAACAAAAACCTTCCTATGCAATTCATATTTTGAATAGACATTTCATATAATTATAAATACTTCTGGGTTGTTAGAGAATGATTTGTGTAAGTGGTTTTATCCAGGAATTTAATACCAAAATGAATAAGTTGATTAAAATACTTATGCAATGACAATTACAAGTGGTTTAAAATCTCCTTTTTTGGTAATAGAGAGTTCCTGTATACATTTAATATGCTTAAAGGATTGTGTCTTCTAGTTAAAGATTTATTTTTAGGACACTCTTTTTTAAAAAAAAATCCTCCTTTTTTTCTTTAATATCATATCTTATTCATCTCTGTTCCTGTAACATATTTCAAAACATCTGTGAATAATTCTAATTTCAGTCTGTGTGCCCATTTAGTGCTAATTTTTAATCCGTATGGTGTTATCAACAGATATTGCAGTTATCAACTATTATCAGCAGTGGTGACTTCTGATGTAATAAAAGATATCTTTAGAGGACTGAAGTCACCAAACTCATTAAACAGGACACTGAAGTTGGCAGCTAAGCTGGGCATTAGTTTCAGCTCTTGAGCAGGGAGGAGATTTTAATCACTGGGCTTCTGAGAAATCAGTCCAATTCATCACATTCTATCAGTGCAGCATCCCTCACTGACACAGTGTTTTGCAATGCAGGAAAAGAATTATTTTTGTTGTAAAATGTCAAAGTGAAATGGAGTTATGACTTCAGAAGTACAGGACTGGGCACTGACTATTTTCCACAAAAAGAACACTCACCTTTTCCCAGCACACAGACCCTTTCCCCATTTACAAGCTCTGGTTTGTCAGCACATGGAATTTGGCCACTGCTCCCAAAATCAGAGCAGAAGCTCCTTGTTGGTGACATTGAAAGCTCACCAGTACAGGGCAGCAATTTTGATATTCCTAATTTCCCCAGCTGTTGTCCTAAAGGAGCTTGAGCAGGTAGTAAACCTGAACCAGCAATAGGAAACAGCACTCACCTCGCTGATTTCAAAGAGCAGCACTTACATTATTAAGTGGATAAGAGTATTCATATGCCTTACTTGTCCAGATGAATAGAATGAATGTGTTTGAATGTCCTTCAGAAAATGATACAGAAAAGAAAATCTCACACGGGTATGAAAACATTAAACAAGCGCTTCCACTGGGGAAGAAAAGAAGACAGACCATTCTGAGTTCATTTAAATGAATGACAATACTCTTCTGGACCTTTAATGGGAGCAAGATTTTATCAGAGATAAGAGCCAAGAGACAGAGACAGCTAGGGTAAGAAAGAGGGAAGTGATTTCTGAGGGTAATGACTTAAAATAGACTTCATCCAGTCTTGCTGTGACTAAACAAGTGTCTTTCATGATACAAGAGAGAGAAGAGAGACTGGGAATTCTCTGAGAGCGCCTCTCTGGCAGTGTATGCCACCACAGATGGTTTAACCCTCTCTAAGCCCACACAGTTCTGAAGAACCCAGTAGGAGATTCTGTGGAAGTTCTTCAAGGTGATCACTTCAAGCCTCAGAAACACTGAAACGTATAGCTTCACCACCAAGGTGGGGGGATCTCTCAACATGTAGCCTTGGAGCACAAGAAAGATGTGTAGACATTTGGGAGCAAAGTGCACTTTTTTTTCTTCATGTGGTAGCCAGGAACAAAAGTATTTCTGTTCTAATTTGGCTGTATAAACCCAAACAACCCAATATTAATATGCAATATTCACCAAATTTGGTAAGACAATTTGACCAGGCAAGATATTCATATCACAAATAAGGTTGTTAAATGACTAAGAAAAAAGAGAGGATCAAAAAACGTTTGGAAATGCTGGAACAGGACTAATAGCTTTGCAAGAAAAGAACTAAGATAATTATCAAATATTTTAAACAAAATAAACAAATTAGCATCCTAAATGCGGTAATATTGTTCAAAACTTCTGATAAAGTTAAGTAGATGTGAAATAATAGACAACAATATCTCAGTCTTACATGTTTCTGACATGGGTAAGGCTGAGACAATTATGATGCATTTCTAATATAATGTACTTACAGGTGTAGGTTTTTTGCACGTGTATATAAAGGCTAACAAGGGTAATTGCAAACAGGAATCCTTAGTTTAAAAGAACTCAAAATTAATTTAGCTGATTTCTTGGGAAATATGATGGAAATAACACTTAAAACCCTTCTGTAACTCTAGGTTTAACAGTTTGTAGATCCTTTGGAAAGTTCTTAGACTACCAAAGCAAACATAATCCTTAAAAAGAAAACAGAATAAACAAATAAAAAAAACAAAACCCAAAACAGGAAAAAACTCCACAAAAGAATTCCACTAAGCATGCAGACTCCTTCCAGTCTTCAGATACATCACACATGAAAGCGTTTTTTTCCCTCTACTGGCACTGGTCCTCTCCCATGCCCTTTATATGCAAATCCCAGCCAAAGAATGGCAACAGGGTCTGCTAAAGAGATTGCAAGGTCTTCTTTCCTTTTTTCTCATAGTGTTTTTTATTATTACTATTTTTTAAAATACATTTAGAACAGGGTTTCTACCCTTAGTATTCCTCTGGATCTTGAGCATCTTCCAAACATTTTCACAGCCCATATTAAAGAAATATCACATATTGGGATAGTTGTGTCCATAGCAGAGTTTCAGTCATTATCATTCAGCTCTAATTCCTCCACAAAGACTGTGTTAAAGTTTCTTTGAACAATTTCATCACATTAATGAATTCAAAAGATTTTGCTACTTTATAAGTTGTGACTGGAACCGCAGTTTGCAATCAGAATAGTGAATTTAGCCATCTTTCTGATTGCTATGCCAAATTTTACATCCCCTGGGCACCTGAGGTAATGTCTGTTCTTATCCCATAATCTATAAAGCTTCAACTATTCCTGTTATTATTTTTTATAAGAAAGGTTTTGATCTTCAGTAGGTTTCTGCATCATAAGATACCTACTTTCCTTACATGAAAAATTCAAGGGTCAAGAACAGTCAAGAATCAATGTTTGATCTGAAGATCTTACGCACAACTTTGTTTTAAAATTTTTGAAGTACTTAAAACTTTTAATGTGTTTGGAATTGGTGTGCCTATTTATAATTAAAGGCACGGTGTCTCTACCTCTAGCATAAAGACAGAGAAAATAGAATCATAGGTCATAGAGTACGCCGAGTTGGAAAAGACCCACAAGGATCACTGAGTCCAACTCCTAGCCCTGCACAGGACACCCCAAGGATCCCACCATGTTTCTGAGAGTTGTCTAAACACTCCCTGTCAGGCTTAGGGCTGTGACCACCTCCCTCGGATCCTGTTCTAGTGCCCAACCACCCTTTGGGTAAAGAACAGTTTAAGAACCTTCTCCTAACATCCAGCCTAAACCTCCCCTGACTCAGCTCCATGCCATTCCCTCAAGTCCTGTCACTGGCCACCAGAGAGAAGAGATCAGTACCTGCCCCTCCACTTCCCCTTGTGCAGAAGCTGCAGAGCCGATGAGGTCTGAGCTCAGTCTCCTCTTCTCCAGCTGAACAGACCAAGTGACTTCAGCTGCTCCTCATATAGTTTGAGCTCTTTCAAAGACATCGGGATTTATTTTTTTTCCTGGTCTCTTTTTGATGCCTAAGAAGGCTGACCTGAAAGAGAGACTGGACAGAGCTAGAGAATAAAGTAGGTATTTATTGAAAGGCCTCCAGGATCCACCTTGGGCAGGACAGGAGCCAAACCAAGGCTGTGCCCAGGGTGGACCAAGAATGGTCACAAAAATGGCTGACCAGTTGCAAGACCTTACATTTTTATAAGTTTTGACCCACTTGCATGTTGGGGTTTAATTGCCCATTTACAGCTTCAGGTTGTGAGATCTCATCCGTCTTATTTTCTCTCTTCAATCCACCATTTATAATTTTGGGCTGAAAGTTGTCCTTGGTCCTCAGCAGGAAAAGGATTTGTTTTGTCTACCTACTCTGTGAAGAGTGCACTTAATGTGAGGCTCAGAACTACATCCCATATTTGCAGCACAGAATCTGCAAATATGAAAGCTAAAACTTAAGGCATCACTTTCAATATCACTGTGACGGTAACTCCTGTCATCATCAGCTATGATAATTCCCAAGGTCACCTCTCCTTCCTCTGTATCCCGGCTTTCAAAATAAGCATTAGGTTGGAAAAACACTTGCTTTTCACCTCAGGGAAGGAGAGAGCAGCACCACCTGTAGCGAGTTTGGGTGGTGAGGGCAGCGGGGGCTGCGGGGCCTCTGTGAGGGGAGGCCGGGCCTGCCCGGACACCGCTGGCGCCGCCAGCCACAACCAGTGCCAAAAACGCATTGAAGAACGGGCAAAACACTGCCTGGCAAGGTTCTTCTCACAGGACTGAGGGAAAAAAGGTAGAGAAACAGCCCTGGCAGTGCACGTGTCAGTGATAACTGAGGAGGAAGGGGTGCTGTGGGTCTCCCTTGCAGTCCCTGGGGACGCAGGGTTCTCCCCTTGCAGACCACATGGGATCAGACACCCTTGGTACCTAAACAGCATTCCCAGGCAGGGTTGGGCTGTACCTTTGGACAGTTTCAATGGGATGATGAATTCAAAGGTTTTTGCCATTTTCTATGCAGTGACAAAACCACCAGATTGCTTGATGTCATAACAGATAATTTAGCCAACTCCCGATCAATCATTTGTAAAATTTATATTCACTGGGAATTATAATGTGCTTGTCGGAGACCCCTGGTAATTTTACTCTGCTGTCAAAAAGGTGTCTTGGATGGGAAACTGCTCAGGTAAAATTGCATTTGGCAAATGTATTAAATCAGCGTTGCCAAGAAAACTTGGCACCATTGGGTTTGTGGTGGGGAAGGGGGGTTGTGGTCCCTTCCTGACAGCTCTGCTCTGCTGCTCCTTCCCTTCCCACAGTTTTCCCCAGCCTGGGTTCTTCCCCAGACTGCAGATGTCCGAGGACAGCTCTTCATGGGGGCTGCAATTCTCCAGGATAAACCTGGTCCAGAACACACCCTCCATGGGCCACACAGCTCACTCAGAGGATACCAGACTGCTGGATATTCCCTGAATGTACCTCACAAGCCTTAAACAGATGAAAACCGAGGCCCTTTATTTTCTGCCATCCTTCTCCAGTACTCTGAGAAAAGATTTTACAACATAGAGAGCTAGTAGATTATGGTCTGAAGTAAATCCCACAAAAGAACAGTGTGGAAGAGTACAAAGACAGCTTGCTAGGACATTTATCTCTTCTACTTAAACCTAGAAACACAGAATAAGTACATATATAACCTCCCAAAAGGCTGAAAATAGTAATAGGCAATCCCAGTGGCTTGAGGTACTGCCTACAGAGAATGTGCTCCTGTTCTGAAATCTCAGAGGGAAAGGAAAGGTCTTTTTGCTCACTGTGTTGGGATTCACTTGAGACTCTTAAAAAAAGAACACTGCAACTGAACCGGGCAGTTTCATGTGCACTAGGTACAGCAATTGATGGATGAAGTCACAGTACATAGTATTGCCTTTAAAAAACAGCACAGTAAGTGAGGATAGGTCAGGAAAAATAACAGGATAATTTCTGACAAATAGGAAGAAATCAGAAAAAAGTATGGCCCCACTCTAGCATGGCCCTCTTTAATGCGTAGACATAGTTGGGGCAATTACAAAAATATGTTATAAAAGGGGTTACACACCTTGCATAGTAAATGATCTCAGCAAATACTTTTTTTTACCTATGCAAAAACATAACCTCAAGAATACGCACTTCATTATCCTGCTAGAAGTTTAGGCACTGAAGTTTGGAGATATACTAGGAACAAATGGTATTTAATAGGAAAAATATTCAAATGTTATGTTTCTTGAACATGTGGGCAGCTTCAATAAATCATATGAATTGCTTTTATTATAAAATTTAAGAAGATGCTGGTACACTTAATCAGATCCACTGATACACAGAATTCCTCAGCCTGGGCCCTATCCTCACTTCTCTCTATAAATCACTTCTTGCCTCAGAGAAGATAAATATAGATCCACAAAATTATTTTTGATACATAACCCCTTGGTTATCATATCTGGGATTTGAAATGAGATTGTGGATCACAAGTTTCTGAAATAAAGAAAAATAAAGGGATTAATTTTCTATCTAAATATATTTCTAAAAAAAAGGTAAGTATTTTTTACTGTTATAAAGTATAAACATGGCCTGCATCTTATTTTCAGCATGTCACTAAAAATAAATGGCCAAAAGTTCTTCCTTCAGAATTTGGAAACAGTTTGTTGTATGAGATTTTTATCAATCCCCTCGTTACAGAAAACCTTTTCGCCGTGTGATTGTGTGTATAAGAACAATTACAGAAATTCTGAATTCTCAGTGTTTTCTTTAGATGAGCTGATGGGCTGTGAAAGATGCCAGCTCTTCTAAATTGGCAGAGTGCAGAGAATAGCAATGGAATTTTTGTTTGCACCTGCCGGGTATGTAATTTATCCCTGATCACTTCATCACACCCTCTACTCCCAGTCTGCTCCCAGTGCACCAGGCAGAGCCTCAGCTCCGTGCAGCCTGGAGCTCACCTGGGAAGGGTTCTTGTGTGGGGCTGATCCTCCTGTCCCCCAGCACTGTCAGAAATGCATTTGGTACTGCTGCAGGCTCATGTTTTCTCTTATTGAAGCACAGAAATCATGAACTTCTAAAAGTTAAGGTAATTAAAGGACTTACCGAAGTACATACTTAATCATTCAAGCCCGTTGTACATTCACACTGTTTGCATGAGAAGCAATGAGTTATGCTCTTCACAGATGCTTTTTTAATTTTTTTTGGTTATTTTTAAGGTATGGGACACTTGGATGTGTTTTCCCTTTTAGAAATATAAGGTAACATTCTGGTGTTTGATACACCATCTGGGGGAAAAAAAAATCTCTGCCCCAAGTCACCTCTGTTTTGCTGCCCAATTGAAAAAGTATTAATTAGGGAAGGAGAAAAAAAGGCTGGAATGGATACAAACGAATTACATGTAAATTTGTTGAACAGATTACTCTATTGTTCAACAACAATGCACAGTGCTTACCTTAGAAAAACAAGTCTAGTATTAAGAACAACAGAATATATATTTACCATAAAGGGAGGTTTATCAAAATGAAACAATTGGGATCCAGTCTTAAAATTCTCATTTGATAATAACCGTCATACAAGAAATAAGCATGAAATATTTCTGCATATCTTCAATCTTTTAATTCGGAAGAGATAAGGGTGAAGAAGGCAAATAATTTCACACATTAGTGATAAAATTAGAAGATGAAAGGGAAACAAGAAGCAAGAGAAAAAGAGGCAGAAAAGTTAGATTTTTAAAAACCCTTAGTTAAATTTAAATGATATTTATAATCTGGGAGACATGAACACTATGATTCTAAATTTATCATGTAAAGAGTCTAACCACCCTTTAAAAACCTTTACTTAGAGACTTTTGAAGTGATATTTTTTAATATGGATGGGCATGGACAAAACAGAAATAAAGGTTTTCTGGGTACCATTTCTTAACTGTAGGTGAAATTCATACTCTGTGACTGCAAAACAAAGAGCAGGCAGAGCTTGTTCTAGGAAGTCTCAATGGGAATATTAGTCAGTCCTGTTGTGGAAAACGTACTGAATAATGGTATTTGATATTCAGTGTCTCCTGCAAACTGACAGTGTTGGAATTCCCCTTCCTTAAAGCACATATTTGATATCTGGCCTTCTTTTTGTCCCCTTGCTCATTTATATGTCTGTGGTTTTCCTTTTAACCCTCCCCTCCCCCCCGCCTCCCCCGCCACACACCTTTTTTTAAATTTAAATAAAACTCTGGGGGGAAAAAAAGCAACAGAAGATCACAGGATGTGAAGATGCCATTCTGGGAACTAGCAAGCAGTCTCAAGAGTGAAAGAAGCCAAGTGATCTTTCAAGTGGGCTATTACTGTAGTTGTGGAAGCAGAATAATGAAACTGAACAGAATAATTGGCCTAAATATCTGGTTAGAGGGCTGGTACAGAGAAAAGAGCATGAAAGGCTCTACTAAAACCACAGAAAGGTGGGTGTTCCTGCAATCAGCACAGAAAAAAAGCATTCAAGAAGTCTGTAAACTAAAGAAGAGGGGGAGGGGAACCGTTGGAAAGAAATCCAAGCAGAGGAGGCAGAACGGGGGAAAAATACCCACTAAATCTGAAAGTCTAGAGGAAAAGAAAGCAGCTGATTTTATTTGCTGACATTCCAAGGATGGCAGTCGGGAAACAGCAATCAGAGCAGAAGCACCAGGAGGTGCACACTGTAAGAGCAGTATGGGTGGCTCCTGAGATATATGTGGGAACACTTTTATGTATTTTTTAAACAAAGACACAACCTGTGTATATATATGTATGTATTTATATATCAAAGAAGAATTTCAACTATCACTTCAAAGAGAAAAGAGACAACCATCCTCTCTTAGCTGGTCATTTCCATCATCTGAAGACTTATATGACTTCTGAACAGAAAAGCAATGAAGTCAGTAAATTCAGATGTTATGCTCATCCACATCAACACATCAGAAAACATCTGATGATGAAAGGTCCAGTTTAACCACGCTCTATACCTGTATATCAGAGATTCTTGCAGTGAGTCAGGTAAAAGATTAGAATACCAGCATTTTCCACACTAGTGTTCTCTGAGCTTCTGACGGTTACTCTGTAAGCGACCATTGATAGTCCAACCCCAAATGTATCCTAATTTCAGTTTTGATTACAGAAACACAAAATGAAGCTGATATTCCTGTTAATGAATGATTAATAAAATGACAGCATCAATAGATGAGAATTAGAATTACATTACAGCATTGGCCATGATTCTGGGCCCAGACATGAAATGAGACAAAACTGAGATGTATAGTGATAGAGCAATGTTAGTATTCATTTAAATTATTTCTTTGTGTTCATACACAAATATGGGGCAAAAATAAATCATGGATTGAGAGTGCTACTGCAATAATTTTTAGTTTGTAATTTACCAACTCTTCATGTAAGAGCAGTCCTAGAAAACAATCTGGAAAAATGAGAAAGCATTTCATAGAACACTTATATAACTTTGTTGAATAGGATATTGTAAATAATTAATCCAAATTATAGACCTTGGGCACCTTTGTCAGGAATTAAACATTAAAAGGAGAGTGATTGACTTCTGTCAGGGCAGGAGGGGAAAATAAATCTAAGTAAATCTTGGTTAAACATTTAGTTTTAATATAGATAAAGACTGAGTTTCCTGACAAAACCATGAGATTTTCTGGTTATTTCGAACATCTCTTAAAAGTTGTTTCTGATTTTCAAAGCTCTTAATTTACTTTTTTCCACTTACATAATTAGCTGATCCCAAATTATCTCTCCCACTTTTACAGAATCTTTAAGAAGTCTTCTATGACTCAGATGCCTTCTTTGCACCTTGTTCTTTTTCAAGCTGCTTGCTTGTACCTCTGCTTCACTGGCTCCATAATTACAAATCTGATCTGAAAATATATCTTCTCCTTCCTAATATTTTTCTTAGGTTTTTTAGTGAATAGATTATTTTGCTGACCATTATGCACAACTCTCTTTCCTGTTGCACTTAGACCTACTTTGTTTGAAAATCCAGTATATAAAATAAGCTATGAAGAGCAGTATATGCTGTGTGTGCATAAATGGGATGTGTAAATTATGGGGACTGCTAACAAAAGGAGCAAGATTGCAGGGGAATCACTGGGAATTATAGGGAAGCATTAAGGTATTTAAGACCACAAGTCTCCTTGACCTCAACAGTGTTTGTATTCCTAAAACTCTTTGGCGGGATTTTGCTTTGTTTTAAATACTACAGCTAGTATTAAACAAGCAACACTTCATCATGATATAGTCTTACTCAAAATTCATCATTGAGGTTCAATAACTTGAAGTAAAATAGGATTACAAGAAAATATTCACAACAGAAATGTGGGTAATTTACACTAAAAATAAACAGAAAGTATTGTAACTTCTAAATATATTGATGTTTGTAATTAATTAAAGACAAAACCAAAGATTCTCTCTGACCATATAGTAATATTGTCTTCCTATTTTCCCTTTTATCTTCCTTTCATAACATAGTTGTGGTGTTGCTTTCAAATAAAGACAATTGTGATTTGTAGTTTTGTTTTGTTTTGCTTTTAAAACTGCTCTAAGCAGTTTGAAGATATGAACTAACCATGAGTGGCATTTGACATTAAAAAAAATGTCATAAAGCAGAATTTTGTAACTTTCTATAAACACAGTGAACACTCTTAGATACTAACTACAAGGAGATATATATAGTAACATATTCAATAATATCTCTTCCAAATATATAAGATCATCAAGAAATCTGCAGGAGTTTCCTAGTAAACAATTTAGGTACATTTTACTCTATTTTTCTCTAGCTCAGTTCATGTTACTCTAAAAAAATTTCACTAACTTCTATTCGCTTTCAGCTAAGACTCCGGTGCAATGCTTTCACATAACACAAATTTTTTCTTTTCAAAGCCTCTATGGGAAACCTTAACCCTGACTGCACCTATGTTTCCATCTGGTGTGTGCCAAGTTTCAGGGATTTGGCAGACCTGCATACACGAGAGTTTATTAACTCCTTAATTATATGTGCATGAAAGCATAAATGCGTATTGGGTGCACCTTTTATCATCTGCTTCTTTCCTTTAATGAAGACGGCGATTCCACAAGATGAAGGAAGAAAAGGAAGGAAGAAAAGGAAGGAAGGAAGGAAGGAAGGAAGGAAGCAAGGAAGGAAGGAAGGAAGGAAGGAAGGAAGGAAGGAAGGAAGAAAATTCTCTTTTCTGCTGACTCCCTGTAATGGTAGTAGAGACTCAGACCAGTGGTTGAAGAGGTGCTGGAGAAAAATTAGCTGCTTACTTCTATTTTGCGCCACCAACATGCACTACTAAAAATACTCAAACTACTCAAAATTTCATCTCTGAAATAAAGAAGTACAAATGCTTATAACCTATGCAGTTTCTGATGCTTTCTCACTGTGGGAAGACTGATAGTGAGGCTATCTACTGTCTAAACTCATTAGTAGAGTGAATAAGCACCAGCATTTCATACCATGAAGCATATTAAGGGGAAACCCTTTTCAAGGGAAGTGGATAACTGGCACTATTAAAAAAAAAAATCATCATCACCATCATCACAGCTCCTGATTACAGATGAATAACCAAGGAGGAAAACATACAACATTCCACAAGTTTTGGAGGCGTTCTGCTTTCACTGTTCAAGTTTTGTTTTCCATTTGCCAAACATTGCTTGATTAAGGGCTGAGATTTTTTGATAGTCACTTTCATTCTCTTTCTCAGAATTACAGGGATTTATTCAATCAAAATTGTTTTGCATTTCCAGCAACAGCAAGAACCATGCAAATAATACTGTGAGTTGCAACTTCACCTAGTAACAAATGCAACCAGCAACAAAATGGGGCACTAAACTGGAGGCTGACAAATTCTACTATTTTTTCCAGTTCCAGGTCATGTTCCAAAGCAGACTGGAGCTGCTGCAGACTTGCTCCTTTTAGCTCAAGAATTTAACTCAAGCACAGTCATTTATCTTGTACTGCATCCAGTCATGTCTCTACAAGGTTTATTAGTCTATGGCAGCTAATGATGCTGCCTTTTCTCTGAGCTCCAAATGTCCTGGGGGGCTGCATTCTAAGTCGTTACAACATTAGCAAACACACTGAAGATAAAAAAGCATTTATATTTCCCAAATCGATTGAATCCCAAAAATAATAAGAATTTGGCAATGAATAAAATTGTTTCAATAATCTAATCTAGAAATTTCAACACCTGCTTTTCCTGAACAGAATTTTGCAAAGTACCTTTTGTTAATTTGGCCATCCCCCATTTTGTACTCTGACGTTCAGTCAGATTGTTGTGAGACACCTGTAAAAATTATCTGCAGTGTCTCTATCGCCATAATGCAGAAAATCCAGCAGGTCTCTTCATGAACTGCAGAAGCAAAAGCAAACACCTCTCCGTGCTGCACACCAGTGTGCATTTTTGCATGTTTGATAAGGCTTTCAGTAGAGTTGCAGTGCGAGGTATTTTAGCTGCCATTTGATGGACAGTCTGATCCTGGTTGGTTACTGTAAAACATAATCTGAAATAGAAGCTTAGAACCGTGGCATATTTTTAACTTCCTGACATACGCAGCACAGTCTGCTGTTGAGGAATTTTCCTCTTGCCAAAGTGGTGAACAGACAAGGCACCACTGATGCTACTAGCGCTTTGCTCAGTGGGAGGTAATGCAAAAGCAACACAGCAACAAATATTATATTAATAGTATGCTGCTCCTTCTCCTCTGCCATCTCAGGTTCAGAGCTGAAAAGTGATAGCAGACAGGACAGACTGCAATCTTCTTCAAGCAAAAGGAGTGAAGAAAAAATCATTTGGTAAGTGATTTCTAGGAGAACAGAATTTACTGAAAATGCACTGGGCTGAAGGTAAATAAATAACTGACCTCTGTATTCAGTGTGGTGCTGAGCAGCTACAGCCAGGGATAGAATGTGTCAGAACAGCAAATTCGTCTCTCAGTTGTACTGATGTCACTGAGAGTCCTCTAAATTTATAGCTGTGTTTCTCTAGCTCTGTAGTGATGATATCCACCTGTCGGTTCATTGATGCTGGGCTTACTATGATGCACTTGTTAAGAGTGGGTATATTTAGCATCAAATGCTGACAACAAAATGTATTCTATACTAACTGACACATG